>NC_090265.1:1805283684-1805590351 GCF_040414725.1 Anabrus simplex
AATTCTCTGGCACTTCGTCCCCCGGTCACGAGACATGAAGGTAAGAGCGTGGGACTTCGTTCCTTTTCTTGGAATGTCAACGTACCGGTATGGGATAGGCCTGAGGTATTAGAAAACGCTTTTTATTAACATGTATCCATTGTAAACGTTTTTGTTTCTCTTTGAGAGCTCTGAGGGTGTAGAAAGAGCTTGTATTGTTTTGTAATGATGTTTTCCTCTTCAGGGAAGTGCCTGAGTTATGTTCCCTGCCTACAGTTTCCGAGAAGGGAAGTCATAATCACCCAAAACCGCTCGAGGAAACCAGGTATCCATTTTAATCGGAAACGAAAGATTAAAATTAGTGCGTCACAAGGCCCAAGGAATGTGTTTGTTCAGACTTTAAGACTGTAAATAGCTGATTCATGTTATCATGTCTCAAGACCCTAAGAAGACTGTCGCCAACTAATGTGATAATGTGTTTGTCCCAATTCTAAGATTGTAAATAGTTACTTATTGTTATCATGTTTCCAAAGGAAGCTGCCGTCAAGCTGCCGCAAACTCATGTATTTATCGCTTGAGACAACTTCCTCTTATTGACTGTTTATCTCCTATCGCCAGCGGCACTGCTCATGTGATATTGTATCATACCTGTTGTTCCCCCATTAATGATAAGTAACAGATATCATGGTATAAAAGCCAGCTCCACAATGTATCGGAGCTCACAACATTAGATTAAGTCTTAGTGTGTAGACCACCAGGTCATATTCGTCTTGACAATAAAACATTGATAAAAAATTGTGTCTTCTTACTCTACCAGTCAGTACTGTGCACCGACGGTCGAACTTGTGACCGTGTAGTAATCCAAACTACTACAAAAAACGTAACTGGGGGACCGTCCGGGATAGGCAAAGCCGTCTACCCTTGCCAGATCGACTACAGAGCAGATTGGAAGTGAGCGACAACTTCTACAAGGAGCTTTCGGCTGAGACCACACTAGTTGGACTTTGCTGCTGCCCGCCTGCAGATCTGCCAGTTGCCTATCCGTCCAAAACGCCGCAACTGACCACCAGAGGGTAAGCCGCCCAACTATCCACTGCAGACCGAGGATGCTGAAATTGCTGCTCATCTTTTCAAGTGAATATCAACAAGTTTTTTCAATGTGCTATTTCTAAATACGTGCTTACGGTAAACTGCCGCCTTCACATTTTAGAAATATTATTCTGTGAGCCCAAGTTCAGAATAGTCTGGTTCATTTTAAAGTTCAATTGAGTTCAATTAATTTAAGTAATAAGAATAATAACATTATTCAATCACTAAATAAGCATATTTCCTTTCAATTAGATGGCGAATTAGTGGGATCGAATAGATGCGTCGCTTTTTCAATAACAAATTGTATTAAAACTTTACTAACCATTAAATAAGCATGTTTTCCCTTCAATTAGATGGAGAATGGGATCGAATAGATGCGTTGCTTTTAAAGTATCAATTGAATTAAACCCAACTAACACAATAAGTAAGCATATTTTTTTCCTTTCAGTTGAACGCGAACTAGTACGATCGAATAGATTCGTTACTTTTCAAAGTCAATTGAATTAAATCAATGAATTACTAACTAATTAATTTATATATTTATTTTTAATTGAATGTGAATTAGTAGGATCGAACATAAACGTTACTTTTCACCATCAATTACATTAGGTTATTTATTAAATAATTGTATTTTCGACAAAACAATTTTTTAAACTTAAGAAATGGAAGGAGAATTACTCTCTAAGTTTGAATATGCCCACATACAATTATTGCCAGAATTTGATGGCAAATCTTCTTGTAGCTTAGATTATTTTATTGTTAGGTGCGACTCATTTCTGAATAACTTCAGAGGAGTAGCAACAGTCCCTCATGCGGACTTAATTAACGATTTCCTATTCAATGTAGTGAAATCAAAACTGAAAGGAGAAGCGCGAAGTATACTAGATTTAGACGATAACACTAACTATGACAGATTCAAAGAAAAGCTTGTCTCAAAATACGGAGATGTTCTGCTCCAAGGAATTTCTAACTGTTTCCAAAAGCATAATGAATCTTATACCAACTACCACGAAGGATTGGAAGCATTAAGAGCCTGTGTAAACTCAACTACAGAGATCAGGTTCTAGACTTAAAGTTGAGAGAAACAGAAGAATTAGGTCTGAGCACATTCAAAGCCGGAGCATACTTACGTTACGCTCATGTCCCAGATTTAAGCCATGCACTTGGAATTTGCAGATCGTATGATAATGATAGAGCACATGAGAGCTATGTGGATCAATTAAGAGGAGGACATACGCAATTTCTCCACAAACCTACTCCCAAACACTTGCCTAACAACTCCAGTAACACGAATCACAATCCATTCACACCTCAGAGCTTCTTACCGAGGTCAGTTCCTCAATTTACGCATAATACGCATAATCCACTACCACAGAACGCACAAAATCAACCAAACAATCAGAGCAGACAAAGTTGATCCAATACACCACCACAAATTCCACAACAAAGAAACGCAATACCCATGAGGCTATCACAGCCGACAAATCGCCCTTACCCTATTCCGAATAATATCGGGAGACGTTTCACTCCGTCAGATCGAAACCTTCCAAGACCCATGTCAGGTGTCTCAACAATCAGAGGTAACTTAAATTCTCACGCAGATAACCCTCAGCACACTGAATTTGAAAACTGTCAGTCTGAAATCCCACATGCCGAAGAATTGGAACAAGATATCCAATACCGCTACGACTCGAATTTAGAACCAGTAGAACAACCCGAATCAGAAATTGAAACACAGAATCAGGGTTTTCGCTTGGCCCGGTCGTCACGATCGAAGACCTAAACAATATTTATAATGCACCTCAACTACCATTTATTAGTCTCCACGGACTTAAAAATCTTAGTTGATAGTGAAGCGTGTAATTCTATAATGAATCCAAGCGTAGCATACACATGCTTTGCTGATCATTTATTTAAAGAACCATTTTGTATTCAGTCAGTTCATGCCCAAACAATAGGCAATTATAATGTAAGATTTCCAATTTTTTGTGAATAGGACATTGACTCTCCTGTGAAATTTAGAGTAATAAAATGGCATAAATATTTCGATGCCTTAATTGGTACCGAAGATTTCGCTAGACTAGGCGCAAAGATAGACTACAGCACCAACAAACTTACTCTATCAGGTCAGGAAATACAACTTCATTTTCATTCGCTTACCGAGCAGAAACTCACACAGCCTGCAGAAGAACCACACTTCATCTCAATTCCAGTTAACATCAAACAAGGAGATGTATATATTCCCCAGTTTGAGCATAATGGACTTCACTTTCCTGACGCAATCTTGAATGCGAATTATTATCAAGTACTTTACCCAAGCAAGACAAATCAAAACTAAATTTTAAAGAGCCCATATTGGTCGAACCGTCGAACCCATTGAAAACGTGGACATTCAACCACAAGAAATCAATTCCATAACAGATAGAGACATAAAGGAATACCTCAGAACACAACACATAAGTGATCTAGAAAGAGACGCTATTCACAGTCTCTGTACTGAATACTCCGATATATTTTATTATCCTAGTTGCGATTTATCGTATACCAATGTAGTAAAACATTGCATACGCACTACTGAAGAAGAACCAGTATACCAATGAAACTATCGATGTCCACCCCATTTGAAGGAAATAATTAACAAGGAAGTAGAAAACTTTTAGGACAAGGCATGGTAGTTCCTAGCGAGTCGCCTTATTGTAACCCAGTCTGGATTGTTCCCAAGAAGCTAGACACTTCAGGGGAAAGAAATTGGCGTTTAGTAACGGACTTGCGCCAGTTCAATAAAAAAGACTATCGAAGATTTACAATTTCTCTTTGAATATGTCATAAATAATAGTGTAATACCAAAGGAATGGAAGGAAACTATAATACCAATTTATAAAGGAAAGGGTGATAAAAGGAAACCAGAGAACTACAGACCACTCAGCCTGACCAGTATAGTTTGTAAAATACTGGAGAGTTTAATATCAAAGTATATCAGAGGGATATGTGATGATAAAAATTGGTTCATGAGGAGCCAGTATGGATTTAGAAAGAAATTTTCTTGTGAGGCACAACCGGTGGGATTTCAGCAGGACATATCAGATCAACTGGATTCAGGAGGTCAGTTAGACTGCATAGCCATAGATCTTTCCAAAGCCTTTGATAGAGTGGAACATGGAATATTATTAAAGAAATTGGAGGGAATAGGATTGGACGTAAGGGTTACACGTTGGATAAAAACATTTCTAAATTCAAGGGTTCAGAATGTCAAAGTAGGAAATAATGTATCGCAGGAAGAGAAAGTTTGTAAGGGAATTGCACCGGGCAATATAATCTGTCCGGTACTTTTCTTAATATACGCAAATTATTTAGGGAATAATATAACAATCAAAAATAAGGTTGTGTGCAGATGACATAATTGTTTATAGGGAAATAAATAACATTGAGGATTGTTCAGAATTACAAAGAGACCTTGAAAGTATGCAACAATGAGTTGAAGTAATTTGCACTGGAAGGGTCATGTGGATGACATTGTTGGGAAAGCATACAGATCGTTACAAGACATAATGAGGCTACTTAAAGGATGCAACAAAGAATTAAAAGAGAAAAGTTACTTAAGTATGGTTCGTCCATTATTGGAATATGCAAACAGTGTTTGGGATCCTCACCAAGAATACCTAATAAAAGAAATAGATAGTGTGCACAGGAAAGCAGCAAGATTTGTAACAGGTGATTTCAGGAGAAAGAGTAGTGTATCAGAAATGTTAAAGGGACTTGGGTGGGAAATTTTAAGTAAGAGAAGGGAGAAAACTAGATTTATAGGATTATATAGAGCCTATACAAGAGAGGAAGCATGGGGAGATATCCGTGAGAGGCTTCAGTTGAAAAATAATTATATCGGCAGGACAGACCACAAATATAAAATTAGAAGGAATTTTAGCAGAAGCGATTGGGGTAAATTTTCATTCATTGGGAAGGGTGTGAAGGAGTGGAACAGTTTACCAGGGGTAGTGTTTGATCCTTTTCCAAAATCTGTACAGATATTCAAGAAGAGAACAAACAGGAACAGAGAAAGTAAATGAAATGTTAGAGGACATTCGACCAGTGCAGGTTAATGCAAATAAAAACGTGTGTGAATAAATTAATTCCATCCCCTGGTCTAAGGAGTTTGGACAGCCAAGGTAGGGGACTGCCTGGAGGGGTGAAGTACAGTGGGGACTTCGAGGGCCCTGGGACCACTACGGTAGCTGTGAAGGCCCTTCAGGAACTCTGAAAAGTGGTGGCAAAAGGGGTTCTGGTTAAGACGCGGCGGGTCGTTATGCTACTTAGGTTCCAGAATGGGTAAAAAGTAAATAAATGCAATGTAATCTTATACCAGTTGTATAGTATCATTTGAAGTAATTCCACATACTGTATATCAGTTGACTATATTTGTAAGTAGTACAGGAGATATTATAATGTAGAATTTTGTAAACAAGATAAATTTATTAAGGATGAACTGTGTATTTAATAGAAAAAAATGTTTAGTGTAAATTGTATAATATTGTATTATAAGAGAATGTCCTTCTTGTTAATTTAATATTTAGTGCTTGACAATAATGTATTTTAGTGTACCATTTGCCACCGAGGTAGAGACCTCATTTGCAAATAAAGAGATTTTGATTTGATTTTACTTTGACAAGTACCCACTTCCCAGTATCGAAGAGATTATCGACAATCTACGGCGCTGCCAATATTTCAGCACCTGAGACCTGGCACAGGGTTTCAATCAAATAGAAATGGACCCCAGATCACTTGAAAAGACAGCTTTTCCGGTTGACAATAGACACTAATGTTCAAAAGAAAGCGCCAGCCACATTTCAACGCGTTATGGATAACGTTTTGCGGCCATTTTTATACAAGTTTTGTTTCGTTTATATGGATGATATAAATTTTTTCAGCAAATCTCTAGAAGAGCATATGCAGCACTTGTCCCAAGTATTTCAAAAACTCAGAGAAGTCAATCTGAAGGTACAACTGGACAAGACTGAATTCCTTCATAAGGAAGTTGCCTTTTCGGGTCACGTTGTGACACAAACTGGAATCAAACCGAAACCAAACAAGATTAAAACAGTCAAAGAATATCCCGTCCCAAAAACCACCAAAGAGATTAAGCAATTTCTCGGATTGGCCAGTTTTTATAGAAGGTTTTTTCCAGTAGTTTGCGAAAATTGCACAAACAATAGCACGATATTTAAAGAAAGGAGCCAAAATTGATACATAGGATTCTGAATATCAAAATGCGTTTGAAACACTCAACAACCTTGTAATAAATGCCCCTGTCCTAAGCTACCCAGATTTTAAAGAATCTTTCACTCTGACAACTGATAGTTCAGACTTCGCAATTGGAAGTGTTCTCTCACAGAAGGGACATCCTATTGCCTACTATTCACGGACACTAAACCCAACCGAAAGAAAATATTCAACTATCGAAAGAGAACTACTCGCCATAGTAGATAGTTTCAAACATTTCAAGCCCTACTTATATGGAAGGCATTTCCAAGTAGAAAGTGATCACAGACCACTACAGTGTCTCTTCACTTTGAAAGACCCGAGTTCGAGACTCTATCGCTGGAAAATTAAGCTAGAAGAATTTGATTTCGATATCAATTATGTGAAAGGAAAAACAAACTATGTCGCTGATGCCTTGTCTCGCATTGAGATAAACGCAAACGATGAAACAGACTCTAAATTAGCCATAGCTGAGAATGACGGATATCAAGACGACATTGATAATCAAACTGTACACTCTAACCAGGAAGACCCCATTTTTACGTTAAAAGCTTCCGAAAGGAACTTAAAGCAAAACAGCAATCAAATTATTGTACAATTTGGAAACTCTCCCAAACTAATTAAACAGAAACTATTCAGAAAAAACACACGACACTTCATGATAGTCACAAAAACAAACCTTTGCCAAGACTTGAAAGATCTCCTACTAAAGGTAATAATAACTTCAAACAAATATGCTGTTTTCTTTGACGATATAACCTTAGAAATTCCCTTCAGTAGGACTTGCCAGAAACTGTTCACTTCTGAACTTATAATTATTAGAGCATCAAAACTGCTGGAAGATGTCGAAAACTCCGAAAAACAAAAGCATTTAATCTTGCAATACCATTCAATTAATCATAATGGAACCTCAGAGACCATAGAACATTTGCAAACCAAGTACTATTGGCCTTACTTAAGAGAACAAATTCGAATCTTGATCAATCAGTGCAATCTATGTCAGCGAAATAAGTATGAAAGACATCCCAATCGAGTTGAGAACCAAGTTCCGATAACAGCAGACTACCCTTTCGCTCATGTCCACATAGATACATTTCATTTTGAGCAAATACGGATTTTGACAATACTAGATGTATTCTCCAAATACGGACAAGCCTACATATTGTCAGATGGCACAGCCCTTGCTGTATTAAATAAGCTACAACTTTACTTCTCACATCATGGCCTACACAAAAAGATCACAAACGATCAACGCGGAGAATTTGAAAACAGCATTATAAAAGAATATTGTAAAGCTTCAAACATCGAGTATCATGCAACCACTCCACTGAACTCCTCATCTAACGCTCCCGTAGAGAGGTTTAATTCTACACTTCTCGAAAAACTACGCATTTCAAGAGACAATGACAAGTTCTCTCCTATACCCCAACTTTTAGTGAATATCATCATAAACTAGAACTCTTCAGTACACTCGACAACCAAAAAGCCCTCTTTTAATATACCCTATAGACCCTACTATGACGTATTAGATCATGTTTTCTCTCCCACGCCAAAAATCAATGAATACATTCAGAGACAAAGTGACCAATTTCGAATCCTAAACCAAACAATCCCACTTTTAAACACTCCTACAAGATTGGAGAAACTGTTTACGTAGTAAATCCATTGACAGAAATAAAAAGTCAAAAAATTTGTACATTGAAGGTATCATAACGAAAATAGAAGATAATAAAGTACACTGTAAATGAAAAATGGCAAAGTGCGTGTCAGAAATTTTAGAGACCTGAAACATAAGAGGAAAATTTCTTCTCTTCCAGATTCCTCTCAGGATATGGTTCGATTAACATCATAAAAATAAAAACCCTGGGATTCTACTCAGATTCACTCGGACCTGCGGTAATAGTCAACAACTATCACAAATTCATGATTCATTTCAATCTAAGTAATTTATACCAATCGTACATTAATACTCAAAATGCAGTTTCATCTCTTATAACGTATTCTAATAATACTTTCCCATATCTATCTCAAGAATTAATTAATACACTAAAAGATACGCAGGATGAGCTAAATAAACTTCTACCTATAAAACACAGAAACAAACGTGGACTCATTAATGGCCTAGGTAAAGTAATTAAATTTATCTCAGGTAATTTAGATCAAGATGATTTAGGCAATTTACAAAAACAAACGTGTGCTAATAACCAAAAGACTGTACGGGTTACAGGACCAAATATTGTGTATTCAAATGAATGATATTCAATTTCCACTATGGGAATCACGTTGGAAGCAAAACCAACGAATTACTTTAAGCAATTTCCTCTTTTGTATGTACAAAAAGAACTCTATATAAAACATGAAGTGAACTTCATATATTCGCATCTCGATGCAAATGAACTAAAACTATATTTAAAACCAATTACTCCAAAGTATGATGTTGTAAAGGAATTTACTCCAATTAATGGAAATATTATTATTATTATTATTATTATTATTATTATTATTATTATTATTATTATTATTATTATTATTATTATTATTATTATTATTATTATTATTATTATTATTATTATTATTGTTACCGAGATTTCCGTGGTAGGTAGAGGTGAAAGAAGGTGCGGGTGTGAATAGGTCTCCAACTACGGAATCAAAGTTAATGTAAAATTTAACAAGGTTATATTTTCTTTCCAAAATTCAGAAATAACAAGAAAGGCAGGTACGGAGTAGCAAGACAACAAAGTACAATTACAGTATTTACAGGATTTGGGCTTCGAGCCCTGAAAACACACTTCTTGAGCAACTAGCCCAACTTTACGATATACAAATTTCAACAACGGGGCAGAAGACCCCAATCAAACCCTGGAGCACTTGCTCCAAATTACACCGTAAGGCCTCTTCGAGGCATACAAGACTCAGTTTCCGGAAAAGAGCCACTCGCTCTCAAATTTAAGCCTCTCCCAGGCCACACCAAACTCCACCTTCAAGCTGTCCTCAACGGACATAAACACAGGGGTAAAATACCCAATCTACTGAAGCCTATTAAGTGAGAAAAGGTTAATTATATGGCCTCTAAAATACCAACTTGAAAGGAGGCTCTCCGCACTCCTAATACACTTTATTTAAAACCTACTTGGTACTAGGCCGTTAATGCAAGGGCTAATCCCATACTACAGAGGTGACTTCAGAAAAGAACAATTTACATTATATTAACGAAGAATAGGTTGAGAAAAATAAGTTCACCTCAAAACAATATGATTGGGAGCTCGAGAGGGTTAAGCACTCTCTATCCCGATATGCAGTTTAAAAGATGAAATAGATACAAGTTTCTTTACATTTTAAGGAAGGTTACATAATGGAAAAAGCTTCGGACCCGCCCCGAGAGTTAAACTGCTGAGCTAGAAAAGAAAGAAGTTATTAATTGGCCATTACCTTGTTGTTGACCGCTGCCGAAGAAAGAGGCGCTTCCCGCCCCCTGCTATGTACTTTACACACTGAAAGATGGAACAGAAGTGGCGCAGAGACCCTAAAATCAGCAGTTTATATACTTTCGCGGAAGGTTCTAGGCGTTAGGGGAATGAGAACACCCGCCCACAATCACTTTATTGGAGAATGAAGAGAAACCCCTACACAAGATGAAGAAGAAACACATTATTGGTGGAAAATTAAGTTCAGAAATTCGGGATTTGCTAGATTTAAAACAAGGGGAAAGAAAGGGGTAATATTGCCAACTTAACCAATGACTGAAAGAAATTTAACAAAGAACAAACTTTTGAAATAAAATTTTCTCCAAAAGAACAGTTCTTTTTCTTCGCACTAGGGTGCACTATTGTAGTTCTTCAGTAGTGTCCTCTAGAAGAGAAAGTTCACACTTCTTACTTCAAGCAAAACAAAAACACATCAAAAATGACACAGTTCTAAAACTCCAAAATTTACAGGTAGTGACATCTTCTGAGAAAGTAGAAAATTAATACCGTCAATAAAGTTCAGACTTCCTCCAGCAGAGGAGTTTCAACTGGCGCACCTTTTGAATTAGCGGCGTGGAGGTGTACCGCCCGGTACAGACCTCCCCCCCCAAATATTCCTCCAGGGGTGACACATGAAATTTGTTTGAAAACTAGGTCCAAGTTTTGATGTAGATGTGGAGATTAATTGCAGAAGTATTTTTAAGATTTTCTTAATATGGTTTGATTCAGTTTCAACATTTTTGTTGTTGCAGGTGAAGTAAAGTCTTTATGCTTGTAGAAGTTAAATTCAGAAGATAAACTTTAGTTTTTAAAGTTGAGAAAAAAAAAATTTCTAAGTCCACCAGGTATTGCAGAAAAATCCAAGAGAAGGTATTAATGTCGAACTGGAATGTCCATGTAGTTGATGTAGACTAAGTTGAATGGCCAGATCGGCCGTTGCCGCTTGCGTCCAGGAGAGGCCGCTCGGACCCCTCAAGTACCCTGAGATACCGTTCGCCCGCACCATGAGGGGAGCAGTGGTGTTGAAACACGCCGCGCCCGCGGTGAAGATATACAGGCTGCGGGCAAGTAGCAGGTCGTGCGCCGCACATCAGCCTTGGCCGGGAGGAGAGCTCCGGCTCGCCGTGCACATGTCGTCCTCGCTGGGGTCGAGGGGGCCCATCCTCAAACCCAGTCGCGGCACAGCGCCGCGCGGCTGCGGGGGCACTGAAACATTAAAGCTAGGCGGCAGAATATTGTTGGACCATCATCTTTTTGAGGGCACAGACTTTGTGGAGAGGTTGAGGGGCCAGCGGCGTGCAGATATCCATGGCATTTAATATAAGCAAGCCACAGTGTGTATAGCAGGAGACGGGAGCGTGGTAATGGCCGTGGTAAGGACAGAATGGCAGTTTAACGAATCGGGGGAGGTTTACAAAAATGCTTAAATATAGAAAATATTATGGAAGGGGCAGAATGCCTTAAAAGTGAAAACTCAAAAAAAAATATAACCTTCATATTCCTTTCAAGATAATATGAAGCACGTTAACACAGAAATTACACCGGTTTCACCTGGGACAGGTGAACCCTAAATATCCTCTCGGTGGCTGGATTACTTAATAATAATGTGACCGGCGTAAGGAAATCGAGAATGATACAAGGCCCATGGAATCTGGGGGCAAGCTTGCCCGCGGGAACAAAATTTTTAACCATAACTTGGTCACCTACCTTCAAAGGGGTGGGTCTCCGTCCACGATCATACCTTTCCCTAACCTTTTCATGAGAGACTTTAAGATTGGCTTTAGCCTTCTTCCAAAGATCTTTGATGTTGTCCGGATCTATTGTCTCGGGTAGAATGTCACTCAGAGACCAGAGGTTAGAGAGCGGCGTGTTGGGAACAAACTTGAACATCAAAGAGGCTGGAGTAAACTTATGTGATTCATGAACCGCCGAATTCAAAGCAAAAGCTAACCAATGCAAGGACGTGTCCCACCTGGAATGATCTTCATGATGATAGGCAATAAGCGCGGACCTGAGATTACGGTTAACCCGTTCAACCAGCGATGGTTGAGGGTAATAAGCAGAAGTAGTTACATGAGAGATAGACAAGTCAAAACAGAATTTACGAAAAAGGTTTGATGTGAACGCCTTAGCATTATCAGACACAACATATTGGCACGGACCAAAAGAAGCAAAAATAGAATTTAGGCAAGTAATGGTGGACTGAGCGGTAGCCAGCTTAGTCGGAAATAACCAGGAAAATCTTGTAAAACCATCTACACATACAAAGATGAATTTGTTGGCATTTCCCTTCGACTGGGGGAAGGGTCCTACATAATCGATATACAGGCGTTCCATGGGGCGCGACGCTTGATGTGAAGACAGAAGGCCCACCTTGGTGGACATGGTGGGTTTACTAAGCAAACAAGATTTACAAGCTTTTACAAGTTCACGGATTTCACCGTCCATACCCTTCCAGATGAACCTTTCACGAATCTTTTCACGAGTTTTAAAGATTCCAAGATGCCCCCCTAATGGGGTCTCATGATAGTACTTGAAGATCATAGGTACAAGAACAGCTGGAACGACAACTTTCATCATCTTATCCTGCCTCGAAGGGCAACATAGAACACCATTCCTCAGAACATAAGGGACCACACGTTCCCCAGAAGAAAGGGTTTCCATTATCGGAGCCAGCGTCGGATCTTCACGTTGGTATTTCTCGATATCCCTAAAAAGCATGGGGGCAGTACGACCAGTACGACGCGGCCTACCTAAGACCCAGCTTAAGGCTTGATTATCAGTCTCCAGGTCGAATTTGACATGTTCCAGATAGAGACGGAACTTCTCTAAGGCGAATAAGACTGCCAAACCTTCGAGCTCATATATGGAGTATTTTGCTTCTTGAGCCGATAGAGTCCTAGATGCATAGGCGATGGGTCGCCTCCTTAGTTCAGTCTCTTGAAGAAGGACTGCAGCTACTGCTGACGACGACGCGTCCGTTTGGACGATGAATTTCTTTGAGAAATCCGGCATAGCAAGGACAGGGGCATTACAGAGAGCTATTTTAAGATCTTCAAAAGAGGCTTGTTGAGAAGGACCCCACTCGAATTTGATGCCTTTCCTACGAAGAAGGTTCAAGGGCGCCGCTCTATTAGCGAAGTTAGGAATAAACTTCCTGAAGAAATTCACCATACCAATGAACCTGGCGATACCTTTAACGTCCTTAGGAGGTTTAAAATCACGGATGGCCTGTGTTCTGGAATGATCGACGGCAACACCATCAGGTGACACAATATGCCCTAGGAATGACATAGAGGGCTTAGCAAAGGCAACCTTGGACAACTTGACAGTTAACCCAGCCTTACGAAGGCGATCAAGAACTTCTCGCAGATGATCTAGATGTTCTTCAAAAGTTTCTGAAAATACGAAGACATCATCCAAGTAGTGATATAAGTACTCAAATTTGATGTCGGAGAAGACCCTATCTAGTAGCCTAGTGAGTACAGCTGCTCCCGTGGGGAGCCCGAAAAGCACGCGGTTGTATTCATACAAATTCCAATCCGTGGCAAACGCTGTAAGATGTTTAGACTCTTCGGCAAGGGGAATTTGATTGTAGGCCTGATTCAAGTCCAAGATAGTAAAGAACTTGGCCTTACGAAACCATGAAAAACAAGAATGAAGGTCAGGAAGGGGCACAGATTGTAACACCACCTTCCGATTGAGAGCCCTATAATCAATGACAGGCCTGAAGCCTCCTTGGGGTTTCGGGACTAGAAAAATAGGTGACGAATACGCCGACTTAGAGGGCCTAATAATACCGTCCTTCAACATCTGATCGATGATTTCTTTCAGAGCCTTCATTTTAGGTGGAGAAAGCCTATAAGGTGGAAAACGGACAGGAATCGAATCCGTGACCTCGATTTTGTATTCAATAAGGTCAGTAACACCAAGAGTATCAGAGAACACCTCTGGAAATGACTGACATAAATTACGAATACTATCAGCCTGCTCCTCAGGTAGATGTCTAAGGTCTAACAACATCTCATCCTGGGTAGGCGAAATAGATGAGCATGATACAGAATTACACTTTAACAAGGGAATTTTACAATTGAACGCAAATTTGAATGTGCACGACTTACTCTGAAGATCGAGCACAAGACCAGTGTGAGAAATAAAGTCCGCTCCCAGTATGATGGGGCAAGACAAATGCTTAGCCACAAACAGTTTGGTTTTCCATGTAAATTTAAAAATACGAATTTTGACCTGTACGGAACCTAGAATTTCTAATGGAGATGAATTAGCCGAAACATATTGAACAGGAGATGAGACATAGTCAGGTAGTTTACAAACAGATTTCAATTTAGAATACCATTCAGCCGAAATAATCGAACAAACACTGCCTGAATCTAAGAGAGCTGTTACAGGTTCATTATTTAACTCAATCTTAAGAAAAGGAACCGGTGCGGGGGTATCCGCCGCAATCCTAAGACACTCCTTGGGGCATTCAAGGGATGGATTTGAAGATTGAAATTTCCCTGATTTTTCGATCTGTTTACCCGGGGCTGAGTCTCGGGAAGATGGATTAATCGACTCAGCCGAAGGCACTAGTCACTTTATATTGTTGTTGGAAGTTGCACCAGAAGTTGAGCAGGAGGGGGTGCTATTCGAATTGGGACAATTCTTGGCGATATGTGAGAAAGCCCCACATTTAAAACAGCCTTGTGATGAACCAGCTCCATTCCTTGTCACACTAGATTTGAGCAATGGGCACTTGTTCCGAAGGTGGTCGGGCGACCCGCAAGCATAGCATTTACGGGGTGTGACTGATCGGCGAGGTGGAGGCCGAGTATTACTAAAAGAAGGCGGGGGTTCTTTCGCGACACGCAATGAATCGGCGTATCTAACTCCTTCCGCTGAGACGGCCAATGCCTCAAGTTCAGAGAAGGTTTGCGGGCACGCCGCGAAACACAAATATGACCTGTAGGATGGTGAAATGCCTTCCACAATGGCTTGTACAATCTGGTCCTCCGGAAAGTGAAGAGCAAACACCCTAGTATAGAATTTAATATCTTGGATGAAGTCAGCCAAGTTTTCATCCAAACGCTGTACACGATAATAGTACTTCTGAATAAGGGAGGACCTTGCCCTAGCCGGGATGAAGTTAGCTAGCAAGTGGGCGTGGAAGTCTTCAATTGATGATTGCTCGGCAATGGCTCTAACTATTTTGTCTGAGAGAATACCTATTGCATAGGGATAGATGATTTGCAAAATCTGACATGGGGAAAGAGAAAACACAAGAGCATGATCCTGAAATTCAACTAGAAATCTTAAAAATGAAATTACTTCACTGGTGGTATTAACTGAAAACTTAGAGATACCCCTGAGCAACATTGCCAATGGATGGGGCAAACTACTGAACCCAGGTGACATAATCGGTAAAGGTTTAAGTGGCAAAGAGGTTAATTCAGAACGTACATTATTCAATGAGTTACGGCGTTCAGACTCGTTGCCTAATGGGGCAGAGATAGTTTGAGCAGCAACGGTTATCGTATTGACTTCTCCCTTAGGAGGCTCTTCCTCGCTCCCAGCATTCATCGTGGCGGGTTGATCAGTTTTGGGAGGAACTTACCCAGTTAACAATAGAGTGACCTTGCTAGATAATTCAGAAATATTTTCAAGCAGCGCACTAGCTTCCTTCTTCTGAATGTCATTCAACTTTAGAGACAACAGATCGTTAACTCTGTTTGAAAAATGAAACAGCCTAGCTTGCACACGCTTAATTTGATTAGGAGAAGGATCATTTTCATCAAAAAAACTAACTACAGAAGCTAGCCCAGTAGTATTCTCCGTGATCGTGGAAAGAGAGTCGTCAATTTCTTTCTCTCCCAAATTGGGGATGGAAATGGGCAAATCTAGGGACTCTCTAAGCTTGTTTGTGTCTACTGCAACCGTGCCTCCAGATTGTACATTTCTGATAGTTAACTCATAGATCAACTCTTCCTTGCGCAAATAGTTAAGATGGAGAACATCGCGAGGGCCGGGCATGGTGACAGAACAATTTTGAAAACCTCAAAAATTCCAGCAACTGAGAAAATGGTTAGAGTTCGGAACAGAACAATATTTTGCCGTCAAAAGGGGCTAAAATGAGACCCATTCAACCACGCTCTGCTACCACTTGTTACGGAGATTTCCGTGGTAGGTAGAGGTGAAAGAAAGTGCGGGTGTGAATAGGTCTCCAACTACGGAATTAAAGTTAAATGTAAAATTTAACAAGGTTATATTTTCTTTCCAAAATTCAGAAATAACAAGAAAGGCAGGTACGGAGTAGCAAGACAACAAAGTACAATTACAGTATTTACAGGATTTGGGCTTCAAGCCCTGAAAACACACTTCTTGAGCAACTAGCCCAACTTTACGATATACAAATTTCAACAACGGGGCAGAAGACCCCAATCAAACCCTGGAGCACTTGCTCCAAATTACACCGTAAGGCCTCCTCGAGGCATACAAGACTCAGTTTCCGGAAAAGAGCCACTCGCTCTCAAATTTAAGCCTCTCCCAGGCCACACCAAACTCCACCTTCAAGCTGTCCTCAACGGACATAAACACAGGGGTAAAATACCCAATCTACTGAAGCCTATTAAGTGAGAAAAGGTTAATTATATGGCCTCTAAAATACCAACTTGAAAGGAGGCTCTCCGCACTCCTAATACACTTTATTTAAAACCTACTTGGCACTAGGCCGTTAATGCAAGGGCTAATCCCATACTACAGAGGTGACTTCAGAAAAGAACAATTTACATTATATTAACGAAGAATAGGTTGAGAAAAATAAGTTCACCTCAAAACAATATGATTGGGAGCTCGAGAGGGTTAAGCACTCTCTATCCCGATATGCAGTTTAAAAGATGAAATAGATACAAGTTTCTTTACATTTTAAGGAAGGTTACATAATGGAAAAAGCTTCGGACCCGCCCCGAGAGTTAAACTGCTGAGCTAGAAAAGAAAGAAGTTATTAATTGGCCATTACCTTGTTGTTGACCGCTGCCGAAGAAAGAGGCGCTTCCCGCCCCCTGCTATGTACTTTACACACTGAAAGATGGAACAGAAGTGGCGCAGAGACCCTAAAATCAGCAGTTTATATACTTTCGCGGAAGGTTCTAGGCGTTAGGGGAATGAGAACACCCGCCCACAATCACTTTATTGGAGAATGAAGAGAAACCCCTACACAAGATGAAGAAGAAACACATTATTGGTGGAAAATTAAGTTCAGAAATTCGGGATTTGCTAGATTTAAAACAAGGGGAAAGAAAGGGGTAATATTGCCAACTTAACCAATGACTGAAAGAAATTTAACAAAGAACAAACTTTTGAAATAAAATTTTCTCCAAAAGAACAGTTCTTTTTCTTCGCACTAGGGTGCACTATTGTAGTTCTTCAGTAGTGTCCTCTAGAAGAGAAAGTTCACACTTCTTACTTCAAGCAAAACAAAAACACATCAAAAATGACACAGTTCTAAAACTCCAAAATTTACAGGTAGTGACATCTTCTGAGAAAGTAGAAAATTAATACCGTCAATAAAGTTCAGACTTCCTCCAGCAGAGGAGTTTCAACTGGCGCACCTTTTGAATTAGCGGCGTGGAGGTGTACCGCCCGGTACAGACCTCCCCCCCCCAAATGTTCCTCCAGGGGTGACACATGAAATTTGTTTGAAAACTAGGTCCAAGTTTTGATGTAGATGTGGAGATTAATTGCAGAAGTATTTTTAAGATTTTCTTAATATGGTTTGATTCAGTTTCAACATTTTTGTTGTTGCAGGTGAAGTAAAGTCTTTATGCTTGTAGAAGTTGAATTCAGAAGATAAACTTTAGTTTTTAAAGTTGAGAAAAAAAAATTTCTAAGTCCACCAGGTATTGCAGAAAAATCCAAGAGAAGGTATTAATGTCGAACTGGAATGTCCATGTAGTTGATGTAGACTAAGTTGAATGGCCAGATCGGCCGTTGCCGCTTGCGTCCAGGAGAGGCCGCTCGGACCCCTCAAGTACCCTGAGATACCGTTCGCCCGCACCATGAGGGGAGCAGTGGTGTTGAAACACGCCGCGCCCGCGGTGAAGATATACAGGCTGCGGGCAAGTAGCAGGTCGTGCGCCGCACATCAGCCTTGGCCGGGAGGAGAGCTCCGGCTCGCCGTGCACATGTCGTCCTCGCTGGGGTCGAGGGGGCCCATCCTCAAACCCAGTCGCGGCACAGCGCCGCGCGGCTGCGGGGGCACTGAAACATTAAAGCTAGGCGGCAGAATATTGTTGGACCATCATCTTTTTGAGGGCACAGACTTTGTGGAGAGGTTGAGGGGCCAGCGGCGTGCAGATATCCATGGCATTTAATATAAGCAAGCCACAGTGTGTATAGCAGGAGACGGGAGCGTGGTAATGGCCGTGGTAAGGACAGAATGGCAGTTTAACGAATCGGGGGAGGTTTACAAAAATGCTTAAATATAGAAAATATTATGGAAGGGGCAGAATGCCTTAAAAGTGAAAACTCAAAAAAAAATATAACCTTCATATTCCTTTCAAGATAATATGAAGCACGTTAACACAGAAATTACACCGGTTTCACCTGGGACAGGTGAACCCTAAATATCCTCTCGGTGGCTGGATTACTTAATAATAATGTGACCGGCGTAAGGAAATCGAGAATGATACAAGGCCCATGGAATCTGGGGGCAAGCTTGCCCGCGGGAACAAAATTTTTAACCATAACTTGGTCACCTACCTTCAAAGGGGTGGGTCTCCGTCCACGATCATACCTTTCCCTAACCTTTTCATGAGAGACTTTAAGATTGGCTTTAGCCTTCTTCCAAAGATCTTTGATGTTGTCCGGATCTATTGTCTCGGGTAGAATGTCACTCAGAGACCAGAGGTTAGAGAGCGGCGTGTTGGGAACAAACTTGAACATCAAAGAGGCTGGAGTAAACTTATGTGATTCATGAACCGCCGAATTCAAAGCAAAAGCTAACCAATGCAAGGACGTGTCCCACCTGGAATGATCTTCATGATGATAGGCAATAAGCGCGGACCTGAGATTACGGTTAACCCGTTCAACCAGCGATGGTTGAGGGTAATAAGCAGAAGTAGTTACATGAGAGATAGACAAGTCAAAACAGAATTTACGAAAAAGGTTTGATGTGAACGCCTTAGCATTATCAGACACAACATATTGGCACGGACCAAAAGAAGCAAAAATAGAATTTAGGCAAGTAATGGTGGACTGAGCGGTAGCCAGCTTAGTCGGAAATAACCAGGAAAATCTTGTAAAACCATCTACACATACAAAGATGAATTTGTTGGCATTTCCCTTCGACTGGGGGAAGGGTCCTACATAATCGATATACAGGCGTTCCATGGGGCGCGACGCTTGATGTGAAGACAGAAGGCCCACCTTGGTGGACATGGTGGGTTTACTAAGCAAACAAGATTTACAAGCTTTTACAAGTTCACGGATTTCACCGTCCATACCCTTCCAGATGAACCTTTCACGAATCTTTTCACGAGTTTTAAAGATTCCAAGATGCCCCCCTAATGGGGTCTCATGATAGTACTTGAAGATCATAGGTACAAGAACAGCTGGAACGACAACTTTCATCATCTTATCCTGCCTCGAAGGGCAACATAGAACACCATTCCTCAGAACATAAGGGACCACACGTTCCCCAGAAGAAAGGGTTTCCATTATCGGAGCCAGCGTCGGATCTTCACGTTGGTATTTCTCGATATCCCTAAAAAGCATGGGGGCAGTACGACCAGTACGACGCGGCCTACCTAAGACCCAGCTTAAGGCTTGATTATCAGTCTCCAGGTCGAATTTGACATGTTCCAGATAGAGACGGAACTTCTCTAAGGCGAATAAGACTGCCAAACCTTCGAGCTCATATATGGAGTATTTTGCTTCTTGAGCCGATAGAGTCCTAGATGCATAGGCGATGGGTCGCCTCCTTAGTTCAGTCTCTTGAAGAAGGACTGCAGCTACTGCTGACGACGACGCGTCCGTTTGGACGATGAATTTCTTTGAGAAATCCGGCATAGCAAGGACAGGGGCATTACAGAGAGCTATTTTAAGATCTTCAAAAGAGGCTTGTTGAGAAGGACCCCACTCGAATTTGATGCCTTTCCTACGAAGAAGGTTCAAGGGCGCCGCTCTATTAGCGAAGTTAGGAATAAACTTCCTGAAGAAATTCACCATACCAATGAACCTGGCGATACCTTTAACGCCCTTAGGAGGTTTAAAATCACGGATGGCCTGTGTTCTGGAATGATCGACGGCAACACCATCAGGTGACACAATATGCCCTAGGAATGACATAGAGGGCTTAGCAAAGGCAACCTTGGACAACTTGACAGTTAACCCAGCCTTACGAAGGCGATCAAGAACTTCTCGCAGATGATCTAGATGTTCTTCAAAAGTTTCTGAAAATACGAAGACATCATCCAAGTAGTGATATAAGTACTCAAATTTGATGTCGGAGAAGACCCTATCTAGTAGCCTAGTGAGTACAGCTGCTCCCGTGGGGAGCCCGAAAAGCACGCGGTTGTATTCATACAAATTCCAATCCGTGGCAAACGCTGTAAGATGTTTAGACTCTTCGGCAAGGGTAATTTGATTGTAGGCCTGATTCAAGTCCAAGATAGTAAAGAACTTGGCCTTACGAAACCATGAAAAACAAGAATGAAGGTCAGGAAGGGGCACAGATTGTAACACCACCTTCCGATTGAGAGCCCTATAATCAATGACAGGCCTGAAGCCTCCTTGGGGTTTCGGGACTAGAAAAATAGGTGACGAATACGCCGACTTAGAGGGCCTAATAATACCGTCCTTCAACATCTGATCGATGATTTCTTTCAGAGCCTTCATTTTAGGTGGAGAAAGCCTATAAGGTGGAAAACGGACAGGAATCGAATCCGTGACCTCGATTTTGTATTCAATAAGGTCAGTAACACCAAGAGTATCAGAGAACACCTCTGGAAATGACTGACATAAATTACGAATACTATCAGCCTGCTCCTCAGGTAGATGTCTAAGGTCTAACAACATCTCATCCTGGGTAGGCGAAATAGATGAGCATGATACAGAATTACACTTTAACAAGGGAATTTTACAATTGAACGCAAATTTGAATGTGCACGACTTACTCTGAAGATCGAGCACAAGACCAGTGTGAGAAATAAAGTCCGCTCCCAGTATGATGGGGCAAGACAAATGCTTAGCCACAAACAGTTTGGTTTTCCATGTAAATTTAAAAATACGAATTTTGACCTGTACGGAACCTAGAATTTCTAATGGAGATGAATTAGCCGAAACATATTGAACAGGAGATGAGACATAGTCAGGTAGTTTACAAACAGATTTCAATTTAGAATACCATTCAGCCGAAATAATCGAACAAACACTGCCTGAATCTAAGAGAGCTGTTACAGGTTCATTATTTAACTCAATCTTAAGAAAAGGAACCGGTGCGGGGGTATCCGCCGCAATCCTAAGACACTCCTTGGGGCATTCAAGGGATGGATTTGAAGATTGAAATTTCCCTGATTTTTCGATCTGTTTACCCGGGGCTGAGTGTCGGGAAGATGGATTAATCGACTCAGCCGAAGGCACTAGTCACTTTATATTGTTGTTGGAAGTTGCACCAGAAGTTGAGCAGGAGGGGGTGCTATTCGAATTGGGACAATTCTTGGCGATATGTGAGAAAGCCCCACATTTAAAACAGCCTTGTGATGAACCAGCTCCATTCCTTGTCACACTAGATTTGAGCAATGGGCACTTGTTCCGAAGGTGGTCGGGCGACCCGCAAGCATAGCATTTACGGGGTGTGACTGATCGGCGAGGTGGAGGCCGAGTATTACTAAAAGAAGGCGGGGGTTCTTTCGCGACACGCAATGAATCGGCGTATCTAACTCCTTCCGCTGAGACGGCCAATGCCTCAAGTTCAGAGAAGGTTTGCGGGCACGCCGCGAAACACAAATATGACCTGTAGGATGGTGAAATGCCTTCCACAATGGCTTGTACAATCTGGTCCTCCGGAAAGTGAAGAGCAAACACCCTAGTATAGAATTTAATATCTTGGATGAAGTCAGCCAAGTTTTCATCCAAACGCTGTACACGATAATAGTACTTCTGAATAAGGGAGGACCTTGCCCTAGCCGGGATGAAGTTAGCTAGCAAGTGGGCGTGGAAGTCTTCAATTGATGATTGCTCGGCAATGGCTCTAACTATTTTGTCTGAGAGAATACCTATTGCATAGGGATAGATGATTTGCAAAATCTGACATGGGGAAAGAGAAAACACAAGGGCATGATCCTGAAATTCAACTAGAAATCTTAAAAATGAAATTACTTCACTGGTGGTATTAACTGAAAACTTAGAGATACCCCTGAGCAACATTGCCAATGGATGGGGCAAACTACTGAACCCAGGTGACATAATCGGTAAAGGTTTAAGTGGCAAAGAGGTTAATTCAGAACGTACATTATTCAATGAGTTACGGCGTTCAGACTCGTTGTCTAATGGGGAAGAGATAGTTTGAGCAGCAACGGTTATCGTATTGACTTCTCCCTTAGGAGGCTCTTCCTCGCTCCCAGCATTCATCGTGGCGGGTTGATCAGTTTTGGGAGGAACTTACCCAGTTAACAATAGAGTGACCTTGCTAGATAATTCAGAAATATTTTCAAGCAGCGCACTAGCTTCCTTCTTCTGAATGTCATTCAACTTTAGAGACAACAGATCGTTAACTCTGTTTGAAAAATGAAACAGCCTAGCTTGCACACGCTTAATTTGATTAGGAGAAGGATCATTTTCATCAAAAAAACTAACTACAGAAGCTAGCCCAGTAGTATTCTCCGTGATCGTGGAAAGAGAGTCGTCAATTTCTTTCTCTCCCAAATTGGGGATGGAAATGGGCAAATCTAGGGACTCTCTAAGCTTGTTTGTGTCTACTGCAACCGTGCCTCCAGATTGTACATTTCTGATAGTTAACTCATAGATCAACTCTTCCTTGCGCAAATAGTTAAGATGGAGAACATCGCGAGGGCCGGGCATGGTGACAGAACAATTTTGAAAACCTCAAAAATTCCAGCAACTGAGAAAATGGTTAGAGTTCGGAACAGAACAATATTTTGCCGTCAAAAGGGGCTAAAATGAGACCCATTCAACCACGCTCTGCTACCACTTGTTACGGAGATTTCCGTGGTAGGTAGAGGTGAAAGAAAGTGCGGGTGTGAATAGGTCTCCAACTACGGAATTAAAGTTAATGTAAAATTTAACAAGGTTATATTTTCTTTCCAAAATTCAGAAATAACAAGAAAGGCAGGTACGGAGTAGCAAGACAACAAAGTACAATTACAGTATTTACAGGATTTGGGCTTCGAGCCCTGAAAACACACTTCTTGAGCAACTAGCCCAACTTTACGATATACAAATTTCAACAACGGGGCAGAAGACCCCAATCAAACCCTGGAGCACTTGCTCCAAATTACACCGTAAGGCCTCCTCGAGGCATACAAGACTCAGTTTCCGGAAAAGAGCCACTCGCTCTCAAATTTAAGCCTCTCCCAGGCCACACCAAACTCCACCTTCAAGCTGTCCTCAACGGACATAAACACAGGGGTAAAATACCCAATCTACTGAAGCCTATTAAGTGAGAAAAGGTTAATTATATGGCCTCTAAAATACCAACTTGAAAGGAGGCTCTCCGCACTCCTAATACACTTTATTTAAAACCTACTTGGCACTAGGCCGTTAATGCAAGGGCTAATCCCATACTACAGAGGTGACTTCAGAAAAGAACAATTTACATTATATTAACGAAGAATAGGTTGAGAAAAATAAGTTCACCTCAAAACAATATGATTGGGAGCTCGAGAGGGTTAAGCACTCTCTATCCCGATATGCAGTTTAAAAGATGAAATAGATACAAGTTTCTTTACATTTTAAGGAAGGTTACATAATGGAAAAAGCTTCGGACCCGCCCCGAGAGTTAAACTGCTGAGCTAGCAAAGAAAGAAGTTATTAATTGGCCATTACCTTGTTGTTGACCGCTGCCGAAGAAAGAGGCGCTTCCCGCCCCCTGCTATGTACTTTACACACTGAAAGATGGAACAGAAGTGGCGCAGAGACCCTAAAATCAGCAGTTTATATACTCTCGCGGAAGGTCCTAGGCGTTAGGGGAATGAGAACACCCGCCCACAATCACTTTATTGGAGAATGAAGAGAAACCCCTACACAAGATGAAGAAGAAACACATTATTGGTGGAAAATTAAGTTCAGAAATTCGGGATTTGCTAGATTTAAAACAAGGGGAAAGAAAGGGGTAATATTGCCAACTTAACCAATGACTGAAAGAAATTTAACAAAGAACAAACTTTTGAAATAAAATTTTCTCCAAAAGAACAGTTCTTTTTCTTCGCACTAGGGTGCACTATTGTAGTTCTTCAGTAGTGTCCTCTAGAAGAGAAAGTTCACACTTCTTACTTCAAGCAAAACAAAAACACATCAAAAATGACACAGTTCTAAAACTCCAAAATTTACAGGTAGTGACATCTTCTGAGAAAGTAGAAAATTAATACCGTCAATAAAGTTCAGACTTCCTCCAGCAGAGGAGTTTCAACTGGCGCACCTTTTGAATTAGCGGCGTGGAGGTGTACCGCCGGGTACAATTATTATTATTATTATTATTATTATTATTATTATTATTATTATTATTATTATTATTATTATTATTATTATTATTATTATTATTATTATTATATTGTGTATTATACTATTGGTTTAGAAAAAGATTGTATCAAATATGTGAAAAATTATATGTAAAATGTAAAACAAGAAAGTTACAAGTTACTGAGGACAGTAGTAACGATAATCTAAGGGGGAGGAGTTATGTTCCCTGCCTACAGTTTCCGAGAAGGGAAGTCATAATCACCCAAAACTGCTCGAGGAAACCAGATATCAATTTTAAACGGAAATGAATGATTAAAATTAGTCCGTCACAAGGCCCAAGGAATGTGTTTGTTCAGACTTTAAGACTGTAAATTGCTGATTCATGTTATCATGTCTCAAGACCCTAAGAAGACTGTCGCCAACTAATGTGATAATGTGTTTGTTCCAATTCTAAGATTGTAAATAGTTACTTATTGTTATCATGTTTACAAAGGAAGATACCGTCAAGCTGCCGCCAACTCATGTATTTATCGCTTGAGACAACTTCCTCTTATTGATTCCTTATCTCCTATCGCCAGCGGCACTGCTCATGTGATATTGTATCATACCTGTTGTTCCCCCATTAATGATAAGTAACAGATATCATGGTATAAAAGCCAGCTCCACAATGTATCGGAGCTCACAACATTAGATTAAGTCTTAGTGTGTAGACCATCAGGTCATATTCGTCTTGACAATAAAACATTGATAAAAAATGTGTCTTCATACTCTACCAATCAGTACTGCGCACCGACGGTCGAACTTGTGACCGTGTAGTAATCCAAACTACTTCAGAAAATCTTAACTCCTGTATATGGGAGATTTGAAACCTCCGTTTGTAGAAGAATAAGCCTTTGCTAAGTCGTCCAAGTATTTGAAGGTTGTATTTGGCGTTGTATGTTAATGGTGCTGTAAATTTATTTGGGGCCATTTTTAACATGCTTTTGAGAATTGATTTCGAAATACAGAGGCTGTTAACTAATTCGGTGCAAACTCTGGTTTTCCTTTGGTATTAAATTTGTTCAAGTATTCTCCGCTTATTTTGGAGCGTGTTATATTTTAAAGTATAATGTTTATTGTGGTCAGGTAGCCTGAATGGTACCTGATTACAAGGGTTGGTTCCTTGGTTGTTTTAAGGTGGTTATAATATATTCTTGTTCCTATGCGTGGTTTAATTATGTTAAATAACTTCAAATCTTGTAAAAAAAAGGAAAGCAACTTGCTCTATTTGTAAAATAGAGTTTTGGGTATATTTTAAGGTGCCTTATTATCCAGCCCTTAGGCCTACCACTTCTTATAACACTGCCATTGGACGAATATTTCCGGAACACATCTGGTAGCAGAGCGTGGTTGAATGGTGCTGGCGTAGTATTGGATGTACTGGACCGTTCTAGAGAGGTGTTCTCCCGGTGTCCTTCCGTCACGACGTACTTCGGTTTGTTTTCCCGCTGCTATAATGACTACCCGTGATGTAGCCTGCCCAGGATCTCTCAGAAAGGAGAAGTTGCTTTATGAACTGACCATTCATATCCTCGAGTCTCGACGTAGGTCAAAAACGATGAGGCATTATTGCGATCCTACTTAGACTGACGGCGAGGTGGGCTGTGCTGTGTCCCTGGTAGATACTAACTTAACCGATATTATCTCGGTTATGGAATTTTTGGAGAGCGATAGGGCATCTAGCCACCAGTTTAGAAGGTTTTAAGGGCGTCTCACACATTATGTTCAGCGAATTGGGGAAATCTTGTCATTAGAGCTAAATGATGAGATGAGGAGCCAGATGAAAGACTTGGAAGAGAGAGCAGTTAAATTATTGGAGATAATTGATTCGTGGCTAGCGAAGTTGTTAGTCAAAACTAAATCTCTCCATTCGGCGCCCTCTGTAAGTAGAGACGCCTCCGGTGAACCCATAGGGAATACGGAGGTCGGAGAGCAGTTAACCTTGCAATCTATTTTATCATCAAATATTTCTACCTTCTCTAATATCCCTCATCCCTTAATGCTAATGTTGAAGTGTGCCCCATAATATTCCATCAGTTCTGCTAGCAACATGGTAGCCTTTCGTCGCTTTCAGGTGGAGTTCCATGACCATGCTCTGGTTTTTGGAATTTCGCATACCCATATTTTACAGATCATTTATCCTTTGGTGACTGGAGTCTTGTCTCATACCATTGTTAAGGCTATCGCTGAACAGGCAACCCTCCAACAATTCCACACGCACTTATTAACTCGTTTCACCCCGGCTAGGGCTTTAAATACGTTCGTCCAAAATTCTGTTTCAGAGTCCAGCGTAGTAATGAATTGTTAGCCGATTTTAATTTGGTCATCAAAAGCTATGCCGGGGATTTCGCCCTCCATTTTTCAGAAGAGCAGATTGTCTCGACTATCTCTGAGGGCATAAACCCATTGTATCGTTCTTGCTTATGTTTCGCGGCTCATTTCCGCATTTTTTCGGAATTGGAGGCGATGGTCGTCGCCGCTGAAGAAGTTTGTCATGCGGACAACTTTCGTACGGGAAGTATTTCGTCGTTGCCCAATGTAGCCTGCGCTCCTGATTCACGCAAACCAGTTAATCAGAGGAAATGTTACGAGTGTGGATCACGTGAGCATTTGCGTAACCGTTGTCCTTCTCGGCTTTCGGGCGGTTACCCAACGGGCGGGGGCAGCAATGCCAATGTCCCTCTTAGGAGTGGCAATATTGTCGGCTTCAAATGTGAACTTGCGGGACACTTGGCAAAAAATCGTGTTGGAATTTCAGTGTCCAGCTGAGTAGGTAAGGGGGGTTTCGTGGCTCACGATCACTCAGTGGATAATAGCACTCATGGTGCCCCTATTCAGCATTTATCGGGTACCTATCCGTCAGAGTGCTTACGGATCTCCACGGATGTGAAAGGGATTGTCCCCTTTATTAAGGTGGAAATGGGGTGCGAACCCGTGTCAGCCTTACTGGACTCGGGCAGTGTGCTCTCGTTGGTTAGAGATAAATAGAATGCTGCGTATAAAGCGATATGTAAATTTCTTGATTTAGAACCGGTCTTTTTTTCGTGTGTATCAGCCAACTCTTCTAGGGTCGATGTTATGGGTTCTTTTACGAGTAAAATCTGCGTTTCTAATTTTTCGTGGAAGTTTTCCTTTTATGTAGCCGAGGATTTGTCGTGTCGCGTCATTTTGGGAAGTAATATTTTTCTTACTCCGGATTAGTTCTGGACTTACAGAATGGAGTTTGTTGGTTCAAATTTTGTCAGTCATTAAAAATCCCCTTGTGCTTATCTAATTCTGTGTCCCGTTCGATTGTGTGCCCTCACAGTGAGATGGCGTGCGATCTTATCCATCTACGTGAGAATCAGGCGCAGAGTGTTAGGGAGCTGTGCGACACTTTTTCGGATGTGTTCTCTGAAGAATTGGGCATGGCCAGCATTTTGGAATACAAAACTGAAGTACCTGATTCGACTCCCGTTCGAATTCCCCCTTACCGTTTGTTTCCACCTAAATCGAATGCCTTGAATGAAATCATCGAAGAGATGCTTGACCAGGGGATTATTCAACCTTCTACTTCTGCTTATCCTTCGCCCATATTTCTCGTCCCTAAACCTCTCCTGGATTATAGGGTTCTGAACAAGAAAATTGTGTTGCAGTCAGTCCCGCTCCCGGATTTACACTCTTGTTTCTCCTGGTTTAGGAGGGCTAGATATTTCACTGTATTGGATCTGAACCAAGCCTACTATTAGATTCCTTTTGCCCCTGAGTCGCGGCATTTGGCGGCGTTTGCCACTGACTGGAATTTATATGAATTTCGTCGCTTGTCCTTTGTGATTTCGATCGGTTCCCTCGTCCTCACTAGGCTTTCAGATAAACTATTTTCGGATATAAAATTCAATTAGTTATATCATTATTTGGATGATTTAGTGATTTATTCCGAAAGTTCCGAGGAGCATCTGTTGCATCTTAAGGAAGTGTTGACGCATCTCCGGAAGGCTGGGCTTACCGTCAAGATTTCTAAGGTCGCTTTTGCTAAGCCCCAGATGTCATTCATAGGGCATGTTGTTCTGCCTGACGGCGTCTCTGTGGACCTTTCACGCACCCAGGCTATTCGTAAGTTCTGTCCTCCTCAAAATGTGAAAGGGGTAGCCCGGTTTGTGGGCGTGATACATTTTTTCAGAAGTGTATTCCGGACTTCGCTAAGCGTGCGGGCCTGCTTAACTCCCTACTTCGGAATGGGGTTAAATTTATTGGGGCTCATCTCAGCAGGCCGCTTTCGAAGACCTTAAGTTAGCGATTTCCAACGCTCCTATCTTAGCCATGCCCGATTATTTCAAACCCTTTATTGTTCAAACGGATGTTTCGGCATCCGCAGTGGCTGCCACTTTTTACAGGACTCAGAATTAGGGAGATGCCCTATCGCTTATGCATCCAGGACTCTGTCTGCTCTTGAGTCGAAATATTCGGTATATGAGCTTGAAGGTTTGGCGGTATTATTTGCCCTCGAGAAATTCAGGATGTACTTCTTCTTCTTATGACGCCGTCTCCCTCCGAAGGTTGGCAATCCAATTGATTATGATTACACGCGAAACGCTAGCACGGAAGACTTCTATCGACGTATGCCCATACCACCGCTGCAAGTCTTTCAGGATGTACTTAAAGCACGTAAAATTTGAACTGGAAACTGACAACCAGGCGTTGAGTTGGGTCCTGGGAAGATCCCGGAGAACTGGTCGATTAGCCCGTTGGGCGATCAAGATCTCCATCTTTTCAGTTTGAAGTATGGCATCCCGGGGTCAGATGATGTTTTACCCGATTCTTTAAGCTGTATGCATTCTTCCGAGTTGGTGCAAAATGACCGACCTTTGGACGTCAATTCCTCTGACTTGCTGGCTAATTCAGCGACATTTTTGTCTGACACGCCCTAGTTATATCATGACATTGCGAAAATTCAGGGAGAAGACCCTGTGTTAGGACCTGTGATCCTAGATTTAGAGGAAGGGAAACCGGTCGCTTCGTACCTTTTAAGGAACGGGTTCCTGTGTTGCCCTTCTTGGCACGATAAGAGGACGAAGGTGGTGGTACCCGCCGTTCTGGTGCCCATGATTTTTAAATATTATCATGAGTCCCCTCTTGCTGGCCACCTTGGCGTGTTTAAAACCACAGAGAAAATTCGGGAGAACTTTATTTGGAAGGGGTTGGATGGTGAAGTGCAAGAATTGGTCAAAGCTTGTGAGGTTTTCAAGATCAGCAAACCGCCTCTGAATACTAAGGTAGGGTTCTTGTCTTCCATTCAAGGTACTCGCCCCATGGAGCGTATAATTATTGACTATGTCGGGCCTCCACCCGAATCGAAATGGGAAGATAATAGATTTATTTTTGTCTGTGTCGACGGTTTACCCGCTTTACGAGGATGTCTCCTACCAAATTGGCTACCATTGACACCACGGTAAAATGTTCGAAAAGCGTGTTTTCTACCTTCGGTCCTTGTCAAACTGTAGTCTTCGATAATGCGATGGCTTTTACGTCAATTTGTTTAGGAAATCTTGTTTCGGTCTCTCCATCTCGCACGTCACTACCTCCACGTACTATCCTCAGCCGTCGTACGCGGGGAGGGTGAACCGCAATTTACGCTCTGCCCTTATCGCCTTCCATCATGAGGATATTTTGAGATGGGATACCTCCGTTCCTTGGTTAACCTATGCCTTTAATTCTGTGATTCACGAAGCGTACAAGATGTCGCCCTTTTCTCTCATGTGTAGTTTCAACCCTAACTCACCATTGTCTAATTTGTGGAATATAAACGACTTGTTGCCGGAGAATATCGATCCTCCTAATGCTAGGGCCACGTGAAAACACGCCATGGCTAATCTCAAGATGTCTAATTTAAGGAAACAGCAATCAGGGGTGAAGACATGTCTGCCTGGACGTCGGCGATAGTGTTCTTCTTATTATTTTGTACCGTCAGGAAAGCTATCTCTTCACTTTTGGGGGCCTTGTACTGTTTTGCAGTTCCTTACTCTGGTGACCTTGCTCCTTGTGGACACCGTGGCGTAGAGGGTGTTTATGGTGCACCTCTCTTACTTCATGCCTGCCTAAGTTCTCGGTGTCGTCTTGGTGGGACGCTCTTTGCCTTTCTTCTATTTTATTTGAGGAAGGTTTCTTTCTCCGAGTGCTGAACTCTTATGGAATTACTACCTTCTATGGTGTGTTGGAGTGTATTTTATTGATTAGTAGTTTTGTACTTCTTCTACCTCACACCCGCTCCGTTCACCCCTCACCCTTGCTTTCTACCCGCCTTACCTTCACGCTGGTGCCGACCCATCCCCGGTCCTCCTTGAAAGTGGAAATTGTTACAAACTTCTGTCGGCTCTGTGTTTGTCGATCTGGCCATCTGGAGGATCCTGGTGCCTGAGTTCTCTGGGAGGGCCACTCGGTGGAGTGTCTGGTACTTCGTGCATCCTGATACCCGATTGTTTCGGCTTGTTGTAGACGACAACACGTTTGGAGCCCGTTCCTTCGAACTTTCTTCATTTGGCTGGACATTACTCATTTTGGCTATGCGCCTTTCTGTATCTTTGTTTATATGGAGGACCGAGTAGAAATTGAGACGCCGTAAATTAATCTGCAAGCTAGCTGGAGCTCGTTGCACGAACTCCCTATGTGGGAAGGTTTCCTTCCTTTCCGAGTCTGTACTCGACCTGTGAATTGTGTACCTTTCCGCTCCATGAAGGAGTAGATTATGGAAGCTTTCCTACTCATCTTAAGGACTGTATTGGAGTTGAATATTCCTGTTTAATTTTGAACTTTTACCGACGTCAGTTTTGATTGAGGGGAGGATCTGTGCCATGAAAATCTTTTACTCTCCCCTGCCATCGCTTGTTTGTTCCATGTGCCTTGTAATGCTTGCAAGCTGTCTTGTGAACTTGTTGGATGTATTTTAAAGGTATTCTTTATTTTGCTATGGGTTTCCCCTTAAAATAATAAATCACTGCCCTTGTTCCCCCGCATGACTTCAGAGAAATTGAGAATGTTCTCGTTCTGAAGCGCCGCCCCTTGGATCGAGGTCTCCCTCTCATCGCTTCACGGCCCTTCCCCTTCCTCCTCGCCCCTCTGGGGGAGTTGCGTTACACTTGACCTTGGCCGCGGCTTGCGGTGGTACTCTGCCTGGTGCGAATTGCCTGCTCGCACTGGAGCTGTGAGCTTCCTTCTCGGGCTAATTCTCTGGCACTTCGTCCCCCGGTCACGAGACATGAAGGTAAGAGCGTGGGACTTCGTTCCTTTTCTTGGAATGTCAACGTACCGGTATGGGATAGGCCTGAGGTATTAGAAAACGCTTTTATTAACATGTATCCATTGTAAACGTTTTAGCTTCTCTTTGAGAGCTCTACGGGTGTAGAGAGAGCTTGTATTATTTTGTAATGATGTTTTCCCCTTCAGGGAAGTGCCTGTACTATGGGCGATTTGAAACCTCCGGATGTAGAAGAATAAGCCTCTGCTAAGTCGTCCAAGTATTTGAAGGTTGTATCTATCGTTGTATGTTAATGGTGCTGTAAATTTATTTTGTGGGCATTTTTAACATGCCTTTGAGAATTGATTTCGAAATACGGAGGCTGTTAACTAATTCGGTGCAAACTCTGGTTTTCCTTTGGTATTAAATTTGTTTAAGTATTCTCCTCTTATTTTGGAGAGGGTTTTAATTTAAACTATAATGTTTATTGTGGTCATATAGCCTGGTTATGCTCGAGGTGTTCGGAGTAAGAAACTTTTCTCTCGCTTCTTGTAAATTGAATGGTACCTGAATATGAGGGCTGGTTCCCTCGTTGTTGTAAGGTGGTTATAATATATTCTTGTTCCTATGCGTGATTTAATTATGTTATATAACTTCAAATCATGTGAAAAAGAAGGAAAGCAACTTGTTCTATTTGTAAAGTAGAGTTTTGCGCATATTTTAAAGTGTCTTATTATCCCGCCCCTAGGCCTACCACTTCTTATAACACTGCTATTGGATGAATATTTCCGGAACACACATCACGTTTTCAAGAAACATGAGAGTTATACTTCTGCTGAAAGCACATACTACATATATCAAAGCAGGGATGGTATCCTGGCACTTTAACACGTTCACTGCATATTTGTATAGCCAACCATCTGAGCAAGATATTTGCACGGATCTCTTTAAAAGTTGTAATAATGAGAGTTTTGAACGTTTGTAGGACAAGTTTTATCGAACTCGTGGACTTATCCCACTGACGAGCCTGGTGCGTGACCCTACACGGTGGTTGAAATCGAGAGGTAATTCTGGTCATCGGGTGGCTCATGCGCCAGGCGTATCAGTATATTACTGTACATATTTACCACGGATAACATAGAAATGCATTAGTATGATTACAAAAATAAATATATTCATATTTACATTTCTCTATTATACAATTTTACATCACAATATCTATCGCTGGAAAACTGTCAACTGCTGAAGCGTTATTTCTTCTGGCGAAGCACGCCATTTATTGGGTGGACCTCGTGATGAAGTAACAGCATTGTTGGCCATCTGAAGAAAATATAAATTAAATGATAACATAAGGATCATGATCCAGTAAAGAATGATCTACAAGTTCTTTCATTGTTTGTCCAACACTTGTCCCGTTTCTCTTCATGGTCGGGTATGGGATGAGGTGAATCTCTTGTAGCAGGTTTTTATGACCGGATGCCCTTCCTGACCTCAACCTCATCAGAGGAGTTAATGAGTTGAAATGAATGACGTGATGCATGATAAAAGGAGATGGTGAAACCTGGTGCCAGCACATAGCCTACTCCTGTCGAATAGCACCAGGGAGTTCGCTCAAGGCTTAACGTGTTCGTCCGACGGACGTACCACCATCAACAGCGTCATATGCCCTCTTTCCGTATGAGCACTGCAGAGAGGTTTGGCACGCAATCTAGTGATTAGAAATTGTGTACCGCCACCTGCCCGACCCCGCTGGCCAACATTCTGATGGTGACACTTTTTCGACCAACGGTACTCGAACCGGCTAACCTCGGTGTCAGACCGTTTAGACTTTAGCACCTTAATGATCACGGCCACCAGGCGGGCGATGTACAAGTTCTTTCATGTTGGTCATAAACATGATGCAAGAATAAATGGCAATTACAAATTCAGACCTCTCACTGAACTTTCTGCAGTACGGTGAGTGTTGGCTATGGAGTGTATGATTCGAAGCAGTGCATCAATTCATTCAAGTGACCGAGTGATTCAATTCACAGCAGCGGCAAGCTCACGGCACACGCGTCAGTTGACTTGCAGCAGACATTGCTGACTGCCTCACTCACAGGTCAGGTTCATTATCGGCCGGGAGCGAGACATACAGAGCCATGGCACACTGAAGAATCGTATGCTATAACGGACTCCCACTCTCAACTCATTTGAAAATAACACCCTCTTGCATTCACTGTCCTCTTCGTACAGGGAGGTTTAAATAGTAAATGGATTTATTTGCAGTGTTAAAAAGGTAGTGAAAACATAATTCCAAATACCTAGCTAGTAAATAGGTAGGTTATTAGGTTATTCTATTTATTAGTTTAAAGAATCAGTATTATTCGTTAGTTGACATTTGACAATTAATTCAACTCAATACTCTAGCCTTTGACTATGAGTCATGCTCATGATCACTTCAAATTGTCTGTTTTATATTGAGAAGAACCGCTCAGTATTTTCTCAGTTTGTACGTCTCATCATTGCACAAGACTTCAATAATCAAATCACGAGATCACCAGTGCACGTGGACGGTGCGTAAGTGAGCCGACTGGCTACCGCAGGGCTACTCTATATCTCGGGTAGTCTATACAAAATATGGCCTCTCCTGATAGAGACATATTTTCAAAGATGACCAAGCGAGTTGGCCGTGCAGTTAGGGTTGTGTAGCTATAAGCTTGAATTCGGGAGACGGTGGATTCGAATCCTATTGTCGGCAGCCGTTAAGATGGTTTTCCGTGGTTTCCCATTTTCACACCAGGCAAATGCTCTGGTTGTACATTAAGTAAGGCCACGGTTGCTTTCTTTGTACGCTTAGGCAATGGCTGTGTCAGTCGAAGGAGTAAGGTACGCTGACACTTTACGGGTCGCTAAGGATCCCCCCTCCGTCTTCAACAGTTCTCGGTCACCACTTCGCGGAACCTTTCCAACTCGCAAATGTTATGCATGTGGATCAACAGAACATCTTTCGAAACAAATGCCCCTTGATAAAATCAAGCGGAAATAGGAACAGAACTGCTCCCTCTCAAGGTTGCTTTAAATGTGGCTCTTTTGCTCACCTTTCTCAATTTCAGGTGCTAACTCCGCTAACCCTGATAACAGGAAATGACTAGTATCATCGGCTGAGTCAGCATGTTCACCTTCCCGAGGCTCAGCCCCTGTTCATGTTCACCTTCCCGAGGCTCAGCCCCCGTTAACCTGATAACAGGAAATGACTAGTATCATCGGCTGAGTCAGCATGTTCACCTTCCCGAGGCTCAGCCCCCGTTATCCTGATAACAGGAAATGAGTAGTATCATCGGCTGAGTCAGCATGTTCACCTTCCCGAGGCTCAGCCCCCGTTCATGTTCACCTTCCCGAGGCTCAGCCCCCGTTAACCTGATAACAGGAAATGACTAGTATCATCAGCTGAGTCAGCATGTTCACCTTCCCGAGGCTCAGCCCCTGTTCATGTTCACCTTCCCGAGGCTCAGCCCCCGTTAACCTGATAACAGGAAATGACTAGTATCATCAGCTGAGTCAGCATGTTCACCTTCCCGAGGCTCAGCCCCTGTTCATGTTCACCTTCCCGAGGCTCAGCCCCCGTTAACCTGATAACAGGAAATGACTAGTATCATCGGCTGAGTCAGCATGTTCACCTTCCCGAGGCTCAGCCCCCGTTAACCTGATAACAGGAAATGACTAGTATCATCGGCTGAGTCAGCATGTTCACCTTCCCGAGGCTCAGCCCCCGTTATCCTGATAACAGGAAATGAGTAGTATCATCGGCTGAGTCAGCATGTTCACCTTCCCGAGGCTCAGCCCCCGTTCATGTTCACCTTCCCGAGGCTCAGCCCCCGTTAACCTGATAACAGGAAATGACTAGTATCATCAGCTGAGTCAGCATGTTCACCTTCCCGAGGCTCAGCCCCCGTTAACCTGATAACAGGAAATGACTAGTATCATCGGCTGAGTCAGCATGTTCACCTTCCCGAGGCTCAGCCCCCGTTAACCTGATAACAGGAAATGACTAGTATCATCAGCTGAGTCAGCATGTTCACCTTCCCGAGGCTCAGCCCCTGTTAACCTGATAACAGGAAATGACTAGTATCATCAGCTGAGTCAGCATGTTCACCTTCCCGAGGCTCAGCCCCTGTTCATGTTCACCTTCCCGAGGCTCAGCCCCCGTTAACCTGATAACAGGAAATGACTAGTATCATCAGCTGAGTCAGCATGTTCACCTTCCCGAGGCTCAGCCCCCGTTAACCTGATAACAGGAAATGACTAGTATCATCAGCTGAGTCAGCATGTTCACCTTCCCGAGGCTCAGCCCCTGTTCATGTTCACCTTCCCGAGGCTCAGCCCCCGTTAACCTGATAACAGGAAATGACTAGTATCATCGGCTGAGTCAGCATGTTCACCTTCCCGAGGCTCAGCCCCCGTTAACCTGATAACAGGAAATGACTAGTATCATCGGCTGAGTCAGCTTGTTCACCTTCCCGAGGCTCAGCCCCCGTTCATGTTCACCTTCCCGAGGCTCAGCCCCCGTTAACCTGATAACAGGAAATGACTAGTATCATCGGCTGAGTCAGCATGTTCACCTTCCCGAGGCTCAGCCCCCGTTAACCTGATAACAGGAAATGACTAGTATCATCGGCTGAGTCAGCATGTTCACCTTCCCGAGGCTCAGCCCCTGTTAACCTAATAACAGGAAATGACTAGTATCATCGGCTGAGTCAGCATGTTCACCTTCCCGAGGCTCAGCCCCCGTTAACCTGATAACAGGAAATGACTAGTATCATCGGCTGAGTCAGCATGTTCACCTTCCCGAGGCTCAGCCCCCGTTAACCTGATAACAGGAAATGACTAGTATCATCGGCTGAGTCAGCATGTTCACCTTCCCGAGGCTCAGCCCCCGTTAACCTGATAACAGGAAATGACTAGTATCATCGGCTGAGTCAGCATGTTCACCTTCCCGAGGCTCAGCCCCCGTTAACCTGATAACAGGAAATGACTAGTATCATCAGCTGAGTCAGCATGTTCACCTTCCCGAGGCTCAGCCCCCGTTAACCTGATAACAGGAAATGACTGGTATCATCAGCTGAGTCAGCATGTTCACCTTCCCGAGGCTCAGCCCCTGTTCATGTTCACCTTCCCGAGGCTCAGCCCCCGTTAACCTGATAACAGGAAATGACTAGTATCATCAGCTGAGTCAGCTTGTTCACCTTCCCGAGGCTCAACCCCCGTTAACCTGATAACAGGAAATGACTAGTATCATCGGCTGAGTCAGCATGTTCACCTTCCCGAGGCTCAGCCCCCGTTAACCTGATAACAGGAAATGACTAGTATCATCGGCTGAGTCAGCATGTTCACCTTCCCGAGGCTCAGCCCCCGTTAAACCAAGTAATTCTAATTCATCATTTGAAGGCCCCAGAGAATGCCTCAGAATTGCGGCAGGACCCCTGCATTCGTGCCATTTCTAAAAATTGAAGTAAATAACGAACCTGTCACGGGTCTATTAGACTCTGGAAGTGTGAGCTCCATTATGTCTGAAGAATGGTATTCTCAATTAAAAACCTGTTGTAAATGTTCAGACTATTGTCTCTCTTCTGTTAAATGTGTTTCGGCTAACTCATGTCCATTAGTAATTTTAGGTTTCATTTTTGCTAAAGTTCGTATTTCACAATTTACCTGGAAAGTGAAGTTGTTTGTCACTAAACAGTTGTCTTGTCCTGTAATACTGGTCTTGTGCTTGACATTCAGAGCAAGTCGTGTACCTTCAAGTTTGTTAGTAACTGTAATATTCCCCCTTTGAGATGTAATTCTGTATCATGTTCCTTTATTTGGCCTACCCAGAGTGAGATGTCGTTAGATATTTTGCATCTACTGGAGGATCAGGCTGAAAGTATTAGAAGGTTGTGTCAGCCCTTTCCTGATGTATTCTCAGATATATTTGGCGTTACTGTACCTATTGAATATAAGACTGAGTTGACTGATTCTATTCCAGTTAGGTTTCCGCCTAATAGGCTGTTCCCCACCTAAAACGAAGGCTCTTAAGGAAATCATCGATCAGATGTTAAGGGATGGTATTATTAGACCTTCAAAGTCGGCGTGTTCATCGCCCATTTTTCTTGTGCCAAAACCCCGAGGTGGCTTCAGGCCTGGTGGTGTTACAATCCGTGCCCCTTACTGATCTTCACTCTTGTTTTTCATGGTTTCGAAAGAACAAGTTCTTTACCATCCTTGATCTTAATCAGGCATATAACCAGATACCTATAGCAGAAGAATCGAAACATCTAACGGCTTTCGCCACGGATTGGAACTTGTATGAATACAATTGTGTGCCTTTCGTGCTCCCCACAGGGGCAGCTGTTCTTACTAGACTGCTAGATAGGGTCTACTCGGCCATCAAATTCGAATATTTGTATCATTACCTCGACGATGCCGTCGTGTTTTCTGAGACCTCTAAAGAATACTTAGCTCATCTAATGGAAGTACTCAATCGCCTTTGCAAGGCTGGGTTGACTGTTAAATTATCTAAGGTAGCTTTTGCTAAGCCTTCTATATCGTTCTTGGGGCGTATTGTGACACCCAGCAGTGTTTCCATTGACCATTCCAGAACACATGCTATCCATGATTTCAAACCTCCTAAGGTCATCAAAGACATTGCCTGGTTCATAGGCATGGTGGATTTCTTCACGAAATTTATTCATAACTTCGCTAACAGGGCGGAACCCATGAACTTACTGAGTAGGAAAGGCGTCAAATTTGAATTGGGCCGCTGCAGCGAGCCGCTTTTGAGCACCTGAAATTAGCTCTTTTTTAACGCCCCTGTATTAGCCATGCCCGATTTCTCTAAGAAATTCATAGTCCAAACAGATGCCTGTTCGTCGACTGTTTCCGATGTCCTTCTTCAGGAAACAAAACTCGGAAGACGGCCCATAGCCTATGCTTCTAGGGCCTTATCGGCTCAAGAAGCCAAATATTCAATCTATGAACTTGAGGCTTTGGCAGTATTGTTTTCCCTAGAGAAGTTCCACCTTTATCTGGAACATGTCAAATTTGAACTAGAGACCGATAACCAAACCTTAAGCTGGGTATTAGCTAGGCCTCGTTGTACTGGACGTATCGCCCGTTGGGCTATCAGGATCTCGGCATTCCAATTTGATGTGTGACACATTGGATTACCAATAAAAATGGTCCGCTATAGGACATTATAAATTTTCCAGCTAACTCATTTCTGGTTGCCGGCGTTTCGCCCCCGTGTGCTAGGCTGGGCTCATCTGTTGGTACCTAGCACACCTACCGAGACGCTGGCTAGTGCATACCATGGAGGCCACTGCGTAGGTTAATTGTAGCCGCAGGCAGTGCCAATGCACTATGAGAGACTTTGTCTCATTATTAAAAATTGATGCCTGCTTGGCCATCAGATGATATAGATGTTGATTCCCATAGGGAACAAATATCAACATCTATATCATATGACACATTAGAGGATCAGAAAATGTAATTGCTGATGGACTAAGCTGCGTGTAAAGCAGTGAACAGGAATATACCTTTGTGTATCAATGCATTAATAAAGTATCGATTAGGTGGTTATTTATACTTCTTCTTTCTAGACATCCCTATGTTAATTTGTGATATTGGGAAATATCAACGTGTCTCTTATAATGGAAACCCTCTCTTCTGGGGAACATCTTGTCCCTTATGTATTGAGGAACGGGGTTTTGTGTTGCCCTTCGAGGCACGATCAGAAGATGAAAGTAGTGGTTCCAGCTGTGCCTGTGCCCGTGATCTTCAAATACTATCATGAGACTCCATTAGGTGGCATTTAGGCATTTTCAAAATTCGAAAAATGATCAGGAATTTGGAAGGGTATGGACGGTGAAATTAGAGAAATGGTATAAGATTGTAAATCTTGCTTGTTTTGTAAGCCCACCTTGTCCGCTAATCTAGGGCTATTGTCATCGCATCAAGCGTCTCACCCGATGGAAGTCTATATATAGACTACGTTGGACCTTTCCCCCAATCAAAGCGGAACGGAAATGAATTCATTCTGGTGTGTGTAGATGGCTTCACTAGATTTTCATGGCTGTTTCCGACTAAGCTGGCCACCGCTCAGTCTACGACTCCTTGTCTTAATAAAATCTTTGCTTCTTTCGGCCCCTGTCAATATATTGTTTCTGATAATGCTAAGGCTTTCACATCTAACTTATTCCGAAAATTCCGTTTCGACCTGTCCATTTCGCATGTAACAACTACTGCTTATTAGCCTCAACCATCTCTGGCTGAGTGGGTCAATCGTAATCTTCGATCTATGTTGATCGCTTTTCACCATGAAGATCATTCCAGGTGGGATACTTCCCTAAATTCGGCTGTTCATGAGTCCCACAAGTTCAATCCGGCAACTATGGTAAACCATCAAAATAGACCCTCTGGTTGTGGGACGGAACGTTTATTGTCAGATTATCGTAACCACTATGGTATAAATTCACAATAGCCGCAGAGATTCTGGGACGGTACGTTTATGGTCAGATTTTAGTAACCACACTGGTAATCAATCAGAAAAGGCATAGAGATTGTGGCACGGAACGTTTATTGTCAGATTATCGTAACCACCGTGGTAAACCTTCACAATAGTCGCAGAGATTCTGGGATGGAACGTTTATTGTCAGATTATAGTAACCACAACGGTAATCCATCAATTTGGCCATATAGATTGTGGGACATAACGTTTATTTACAGATTATAGTAACCACTATGGTAAACCACCAAAATAGCTCCAAAGATTGTGGGACGTAAGGATTAGTTTGAGAGAATATAGTAACCACCACGGTAAACCATCAAAATCGCTCCAGAGATTGTAGGACGGTACATTTATTTTCAGAGAGCATAGTAACCACTATGGTAAACAATCTAAATAGCCCCACAGATTGTGGAACCGAACGTTTATTGTCAGATTATAGTAACCACTATGGAAAACCATCAAAATAGCCCCAGACATTGTGGGACGGAACGTTCATTCTCAGAGATTATAGTTACCACTAGGGTAATCCATCAAAAGACACATAGAGATTGTGGGAAAGAATGTTTATTGTTAGATTATAGTAACTGTACCGGGCGGTACACCTCCACTCCGCTAATTTAAAATGTGCGCCTGTGGAAACTCATCTGCTGGAGGAAGTCTGAACTTTATTTACCCTATTAATTTTCTAGTTTCTCAGAAGATGCCACCACCTGGAAATTTTTGAGTTTGTGAACTGTGTCATTTTCGACGTACTTTTGTTTTACTTGAAGTAAGAAGTGTGAACTTTCTCTTCTAGAGGACACCACTGAAAAACTACAATAGTGCACCCTAGTGGGAAGAAAAATAACTGTTCTTTGGAGAAAATTTTATTTCAAAAGTTTGTTCTTTGTTAAATTTCTTTCTGTTATTGTTTAAGTTGGCTGTATACCCCTCTCTTTCCCCTTGTTTTGCATTTGACCAATCCCGAATTTCTGTTATTAATTTCTGACCAATCATAGGTATCTTCCCCCAACTTGAATATGTTTCTATACCCTAGCCAATAAAAAGTTTGTGGGAGGGTGTTTTCTTTCCCCTAACATCTAGAACCTTCCGCGAGAGGATATAAACTGCTGATTTTTGGGTCTCCGGGCCACTTCTGTCCCATCTTTCAGTGTATTAAGTACATAGCAGGAGGCGGGAAGCGCCTCTTTCTCCGGCAGCGGTCAACAATAAGGTAATGGCCGATTAATAAATTCCTTCTTTGCTAGCTCAGCAGTTTAACTCTCGGGGCGGGTGCGAAGCGTTCCACCATGTAACCTTTTCCTAAAATGTAAATGTAACTACTCTTTTCATCTATTCTCTTGTAAAGCTACATTCTGGGATAGAGAGTGCTAACCCTCTCGAGCTCCCACTCATATTGTTTTGAGGTGAACTTATTTTTCTCAACCTATTCTTCGTTAATGTAAAACAAATTGTTCTCTTCTTAAGTCACCTCTTTAGTATGGGATTAGCCCTTGTATTAACGGCCTAGCGCCAAGTAGGTCTTAATGTAGTGTATTAGGAGTGCTAGTTCGCCTCCTCTCAAATTGTTATTTTAGAGGTCATTTAATTAACATTCTTTTCGTTTAATAGACCTCAGTAGAATGGGTATTTTACCCCTGTTTTATGTCCGTTGAGGACAGCTTGAAGGTGGAGTTTGGTGTGGCCTGGTAGAGGCTTAAATTTGAGAGCGAGTGGCTCTTTTGAAAATTGTATGTTGTATGCCTCGAGGAGGCTTTTCAGTGTAATTTGGAGCAAGGGCTCCTAGCTATGAATGGGGTTTTCTGCCCCTCTGTTAAAACTTGTGTTTGGGGTAAAACTGAGCTGATTGCCCAAGCATTGTGAACTCGGGGCGCAAAGCCCAAATTCTGTAAATATTGTAACTACCTTATTTGACTTCCTATTGTGTACCTGCCATGCTTGTTACTTATTTATTTTGAAAAGAAAATATAACCGTATTAAATTTTAAATTTACTTTACAGGCACTATAATTTCGTAGCTTGAGATCCATTCACACCCGCACCTTCTTTCACCTCTATCTACCGCTAAAACACGGTAACAAGTGGTAGCAGAGCGTGGTTGAATGGGTCTCAATTTAGCCCCTTTTGACGGCTACACATTGTTTTAATCCGAACTCTAACCATTTTCTCAGTTGCTGGAATTTTTTGACTTTTTCAAAATTGTTCTGTCATCATGCCAGGCCCTCGCGATGTTCTCCATCTTAATTATTTGCGCAAAGAGGAGTTGATCTATGAATTAACTATCAGAAATGTGCAATCTGGAGGCACGGTTGCAGTAGACACTAACAAGCTTAGAGAGTCCCTTGATTTGCCCATTTCCATCCCCAATTTGGGAGAGAAAGAAATTGATGACTCTCTTTCCACGATCGTCGAGAATATTACTGGGCTAGCTTCTGTAGTTAGCTTTTTTGATGAAAATGATCCGTCTCCTAATCAAATTAAGCGTGTGCAAGGCAGGCTATATCATTTTTCGAATAGGGTTAACGGTCTGTTGTCTCTAAAACTGAATGACGTTCAGAGGAAGGAAGCTAGTACGCTCCTGGAAAATATTTCCGAATTATCTAGTAAGGTCACTCTATTGTTAACTGGGGAAGTTCCTCCCAAATCTGATCAACCCACCATAGTGAATGCAGGTAGTGAGGAAGCGCCTCCCAAGGGAGAAGTTAATAGGATAACCGTTGCTGCTCAAACTATCCCTGCCCCATTGGACAACGAATCTGAACGTCGTGCATCATTGAGTAACATCCGTTCAGAATTAACTTCCTTGCCATTGAAACCTTTACCTACTATGTCACCCGGGTTTAGCAGCTTGCCTCATCCATTGGCAATGTTGCTCAGAGGTATTTCTAAATTTTCTGTTAATACCACCAGTGATGTAATTTCATTTTTAAGATTTCTAGTTGAATTTCAGGATCATGCCCTTGTGTTTTCTCTCTCTCCATGTCAAATTTTGCAAATTATCTATCCGTATGCTATTGGTATTCTCTCAGATAAAATCGTAAGAGCCATTGCCGAGCAATCATCTATTGAGGATTTCCATGCCCATTTGCTAGCTAATTTCATCCCGGCTAGGGCCAGGTCCTCCCTTATTCAGAAGTACTATTATCGTGTACAGCGCTTGGATGAAAACTTGGCTGATTTCATACAGGACATTAAGTTTTATACTAGGGTGTTTGCCCTTCATTTTCCTGAAGATCAGATTGTACAGGCTATTGTCGAGGGAATTTCACCTCCCTATAGGTCATATTTGTGTTTCGCGGCGTGCCCGCAAAGTTTCTCCGAACTTGAAGCATTGGCCGTCTCAGCGGAAGGAGTTAGATACGCCGATTCCTTGCGTGTCGCGAAAGAACCCCCGCCTTCCTTTAGTAACACTCGGCCTCCTCCTCGCCGACCAGTCAATCCCCGTAAATGTTACGCTTGCGGGTCGCCTGACCATCTGCGCAACAAGTGTCCACTGATCAAGTCAAGTGGGACAAGGAATGGAGCCGGGTCATCACAAGGCTGTTTTAAGTGTGGGGCCTTCTCACATATCGCCAAGAATTGCCCAAACTCAAATAGCACCCCCTCCTGCTCAACTTCCGGTGCAAATTCCACCTATGCCAATAATAAAAAGTGACTAGTGGCTTCGGCTGAGTCGACTAATCCATCTTCCCGAGACTCAGCCCCTAGTAAACAGGTTGTAAATGCAGAGAACGATCAGCCTTCAAATTCATCTTTTGAATGCCCTAAAGAATGTCTTAGGATTGCGGCGGATACCCCCGCACCTGTTCCTTTTCTTAAGATTGAGTTAAATAACGAGCCTATAACAGCTCTCTTAGATTCAGGAAGTGTTTGTTCGATTATTTCGGCTGAATGGTATTCTAAATTGAAAACGGTTTGTAAACTTCCTGACTATGTCTCTTCTCCTGTTCAATACGTATCGGCTAATTCATCTCCATTAGAAATTCTAGGTTCCTTACTGGTCAAAATTCGTATTTTTAAGTTTACATGGAAAGTTAAATTGTTTGTGGCCAAGCAATTGTCTTGCCCCATTATATTGGGAGCTGACTTTATTTCTCACACTGGTCTTGTGCTCGATCTCCAGTCTAGGTCGTGCACATTCAGATTTGCTTCTAATTGTAAAATCCCACTATTAAAGTGTAATTCTGTGTCATGTTCTTCTATTTCGCCTACCCAGGATGAGATGTTGTTAGACCTTAGACATCTACCTGAGGAGCAGGCTGATAGTATTAGCAAACTGTGTCAGTCGTTTCCCGAGGTGTTCTCTGATACTCTTGGTGTTACTGACCTTATTGAATACAAAATTGAGGTCACGGATTCGATTCCTGTCCGTTTTCCACCTTATAGGCTATCTCCACCTAAAATGAAGGCTCTGAAAGAAATTATCGATCAGATGTTGAAGGATGGTATTATTAGGCCCTCTAAGTCGGCGTATTCATCGCCTATTTTTCTAGTCCCGAAACCCCAAGGAGGCTTCAGGCCTGTCATTGATTACAGGGCTCTCAATCGGAAGGTGGTGTTGCAATCTGTGCCCCTTCCTGACCTTCATTCTTGTTTTTCATGGTTTCGTAAGGCCAAGTTCTTCACCATCTTAGACTTGAATCAGGCCTATAATCAAATTCCCCTTGCCGAAGAGTCTAAACACCTTACAGCGTTTGCCACGGACTGGAATTTATTTGAATACAACCGCGTACCTTTCGGGCTCCCCACGGGGGCAGCTGTGCTCACCAGGCTACTAGATAGGGTCTTCTCCGACATCAAATTCGAGTACTTATATTACTACTTAGATGATGTCGTCGTATTTTCAGAGACTTTTGAAGAACATTTAGATCATCTGCGAGAAGTTCTCGATCGCCTTCGTAAGGCTGGGCTAACTGTTAAGTTGTCCAAGGTTGCCTTTGCTAAGCCCTCTATGTCATTCCTAGGGCATATTGTGTCACCCGATGGTGTAGCAGTCGATCATTCTAGAACACAGGCCATCCGTGATTTTAAACCTCCCAAGGACATTAAAGGTATCGCCAGGTTCATTGGTATGGTGAATTTCTTCAGGAAGTTTATTCCTAACTTCGCTAATAGAGCGGCGCCCTTAAACCTTCTTCGTAGGAAAGGCATCAAATTCGAGTGGGGACCTTCTCAACAAGCCGCTTTTGAAGACCTTAAATTAGCACTTTGTAATGCCCCTGTACTTGCTATGCCTGATTTCTCGAAGAAATTCATCGTCCAAACCGACGCGTAGTCGTCGGCGGTAGCTGCAGTCCTTCTCCAAGAGACTGAACTAGGGAGGCGCCCCATCGCCTATGCATCTAGGACTCTCTCGGCTCAAGAAGCAAAGTACTCCATATATGAGCTTGAAGGTTTGGCAGTCTTATTCGCCTTAGAAAAGTTCCGTCTCTATCTGGAACACGTCAAATTCGACCTGGAGACAGATAATCAAGTCTTAAGCTGGGTCTTAGGTAGACCGCGTCGTACTGGTCGTATAGCCCGTTGGGCCATCCGTATTTCTGCCTTCCAATTTGATGTTAGACATATCAGAGGTATCGAAAATGTTGTTGCTGATGGACTCAGCCGTATGTTTTCTAACGACGTCGAGACCCACGAACCGGTCGACAGTTCATCACCTTCCGAGTTCATACTATCTGAGGTTAATGCCATCCTAACAGATGGTCCCATGCTTTTTAGGAATATCGAGAAATACCAACGTGAAGATCCGACGCTGGCTCCGATAATGGAAACCCTTTCTTCTGGGGAACATGTTGTCCCTTATGTTCTGAGGAATGGGGTTCTATGTTGCCCTTCGAGGCATGATAATATGATGAAAGTTGTTGTTCCAGCGGTTCTTGTACCTATGATCTTCAAGTATTATCATGAGACCCCATTAGGAGGGCATCTTGGTATCTTTAAAACTCGTGAAAAGATTCGTGATATGTTCATCTGGAAAGGTATGGACGGTGAAATCCGTGAACTAGTAAAGGCTTGTAAATCCTGTTTGCTTAGTAAACCGACCATGTCCACCAAGGTAGGCCTCTTGTCTTCTCAGCAAGCGTCGCGCCCCATGGAACGCCTGTATATTGATTATGTAGGACCCTTCCCCCAGTCAAAGGGTAATGCCAACAAGTTCATCTTTGTGTGTGTAGATGGTTTTACTAGATTTTCCTGGTTATTTCCGACTAAGCTGGCTACCGCTCAGTCTACCATTACTTGCTTAAATTCTATTTTTGCTTCTTTTGGTCCGTGCCAATATATTGTATCTGATAATGCTAAGTCTTTTACATCTAACTTATTTCGTAAATTCTGTTTTGACTTATCCATCTCTCATGTAACGACTTCTGCTTATTACCCTCAACCATCTCTGGCTGAACGGGTTAATCGTAATCTTAGGTCCACACTTATTGCCTATCATCATGAAGATCATTCCAGGTGGGACACGTCCCTGCATTGGTTAGCTTTTGCCTTGAATTCGGCGGTTCATGAATCTCATAAGTTCACTCCAGCTTCCTTGATGTTCAAGTTTGTTCCCAACACGCCGCTCTCTAACCTTTGGTCTCTGAGTGACATTCTACCCGAGACAATAGATCCGGATAATATTAAAGATCTTTGGAAGAAGGCTAAAGCCAATCTTAAGGTATCTCATGAAAAGGTTAGGGAAAAGTATGATCGTGGACGGAGACCCACCACTTTGAAGGTAGGTGACCAGGTGATGGTCAAGAATTTTGTTCCCGCGGGCAAGCTTGCCCCCAGATTTCATGGGCCATGCATCATTCTCGATTTTCTTACTCCGGTTACATTGTTAGTAAGCAATCCAGCCACCGAGAGGATATTTAGGGTTCACCTGTCCCAGGTGAAACCGGTGTAAATTTTGTTTCAACTTGCTTCATATAATTTGATAGGAATATGATGGTTATTTTTTTTTTTTGAGTTCCACTCTTAAGGCATTCTGCTCCTTCTATTTTATTTTATATGTAAGCATTTCTTGTAAACCACCCCCGATTGTTAAACTGCCATCCTGTCCTTGCCACGGCCATTACCACGCTCCCGTCTCCTGCTCCACTACACACAGTGGCTGGCTTAGATGAAATGCCATGGATATCTGCACGCCGCTGGCCCCTCAATCTCTCTACATGCCTGTGCCCTCAAAAGAAACATGATGGTCCAACACAATTCTGCCGCCTAGCTTTAATGTTTCAGTGCCCCCGCAGCCGCGCGGCGCTGTGCCGCAGCTGGGTTCGAGGACGGGCCCCCTCGGCCCCAGCGAGGACGACATGTGCACGGCGAGCCGGAGCTCTCCTCCCGGCCAAGGCTGATGTGCGGCGCACGACCTGCTACTTGCCCGCAGCCTGTATATGTTCACCGCGGGTGCGGCGTGCTTCAACACCTCTGCTCCCCTCATAGTGCGGGCGAGCGGTATCTCAGGGTACTTGAGGGGTCCGAGCGGCTTCCTTTGGACGCAAGCTGTAACGGCCGGTCTGGCCATCCAACTTAGCCTACATCAACTACATAGACATTCCTGTTCAACCTTAATACCGTTTCATGGGAATTCAATAGCAATATTTGGTGGACATTGCAAAATTTTTCTTCACTTTTAAGTATTAAAAGTTTATCCTCAGAATTCAACTACTACAAACAGAAAGACTTTACTTCACTTGCAACAACAAAATTTTGAAACTGAAACAAACCAAATTAAGAAAATCTCATAAATGCTTCTGCAATCTATCTTCATATTCACATCATAACTTGGAACTTGTTTCAAACTGACTTCATGTGTCATCCCTGGAGGAACTTTTGGAGGGGGAGGTCTGTACCGGGCGGTACACCTCCACTCCGCTAATTTAAAATGTGCGCCTGTGGAAACTCCTCTGCTGGAGGAAGTCTGAACTTTATTTACCCTATTAATTTTCTAGTTTCTCAGAAGATGTCACCACCTGGAAATTTTTGAGTTTGTGAACTGTGTCATTTTCGACGTACTTTTGTTTTACTTGAAGTAAGAAGTGTGAACTTTCTCTTCTAGAGGACACCACTGAAAAACTACAATAGTGCACCCTAGTGGGAAGAAAAAAACTGTTCTTTGGAGAAAATTTTATTTCAAAAGTTTGTTCTTTGTTAAATTTCTTTCTGTTATTGTTTAAGTTGGCTGTATACCCCTCTCTTTCCCCTTGTTTTGCATTTGACCAATCCCGAATTTCTGTTATTAATTTCTGACCAATCATAGGTATCTTCCCCCAACTTGAATATGTTTCTATACCCTAGCCAATAAAAAGTTTGTGGGAGGGTGTTTTCTTTCCCCTAACACCTAGAACCTTCCGCGAGAGGATATAAACTGCTGATTTTTGGGTCTCCGGGCCACTTCTGTCCCATCTTTCAGTGTATTAAGTACATAGCAGGAGGCGGGAAGCGCCTCTTTCTCCGGCAGCGGTCAACAATAAGGTAATGGCCGATTAATAAATTCCTTCTTTGCTAGCTCAGCAGTTTAACTCTCGGGGCGGGTGCGAAGCGTTCCACCATGTAACCTTTTCCTAAAATGTAAATGTAACTACTCTTTTCATCTATTCTCTTGTAAAGCTACATTCTGGGATAGAGAGTGCTAACCCTCTCGAGCTCCCACTCATATTGTTTTGAGGTGAACTTATTTTTCTCAACCTATTCTTCGTTAATGTAAAACAAATTGTTCTCTTCTTAAGTCACTTCTTTAGTATGGGATTAGCCCTTGTATTAACGGCCTAGCGCCAAGTAGGTCTTAATGTAGTGTATTAGGAGTGCTAGTTCGCCTCCTCTCAAATTGTTATTTTAGAGGTCATTTAATTAACATTCTTTTCGTTTAATAGACCTCAGTAGAATGGGTATTTTACCCCTGTTTTATGTCCGTTGAGGACAGCTTGAAGGTGGAGTTTGGTGTGGCCTGGTAGAGGCTTAAATTTGAGAGCGAGTGGCTCTTTTGAAAATTGTATGTTGTATGCCTCGAGGAGGCTTTTCAGTGTAATTTGGAGCAAGGGCTCCTAGGTATGAATGGGGTTTTCTGCCCCTCTGTTAAAACTTGTGTTTGGGGTAAAACTGAGCTGATTGCCCAAGCATTGTGAACTCGGGGCGCGAAGCCCAAATTCTGTAAATATTGTAACTACCTTATTTGACTTCCTATTGTGTACCTGCCATGCTTGTTACTTATTTATTTTGAAAAGAAAATATAACCGTATTAAATTTTAAATTTACTTTACAGGCACTATAATTTCGTAGCTTGAGATCCATTCACACCCGCACCTTCTTTCACCTCTATCTACCGCTAAAACACGGTAACAGTAACCACTATGGTAAACAATCAAAATAGCCCCAGCGATTGTGGGACGGACGTTTATTCTCAGAGATTATACTAACCACTATAGTGAAAACAAACCTACAACCTGTTTTCCAGTCATTGACCGGGTCAGGGATGTGATGAATGAAACATATATAGGCTGTTATTACAATGGGGTCGCCACTCCCAAGGTGATTTATTAATGAGTGATAAATGCTATGAAATGATAATGGAGAGTGTTGCTGGAATGAAAGATGACAAGGAAAACCGGAGTACCCGGAGAAAAACCTGTCCGCTTTGTCCAGCACAAATCTCACATGGAGTGACCGGGATTTGAAGCACGGTATCCAGCGGTGAAAGGCCGACGCGCTGCCGTCTGAGCCACGGAGGCACTAACCAAAAATAGGCTCGCAGGTAGCGTTACAGACAGTTTACTCTCAGAGATTACAGTAACCACTATAGTAAACCATAATAATAGCCCCAGAGATTGTGGGACGGAAAATTTTGTTCTCAGAGATTATAGTAACCACTGTGGTAAAACAGCAAAATAGCTCAAATGTCTGTGGACAGGACGTTTATTGTCAGAGATAATACTACCCTAAGCACTATGGTAAACCATAGAAATAGCCCCAGAGATAATACTAACAATTATCGTAAACCATCAAAATAGCCCAACAGGTAGCGCTGCAGAATGTTTATTTTTAGAGATTATAGTAACCACTATGGTAAACCATCAAAACAGCCCCTTAGATTGTGGGACGTAACGTTTATTCCCAGATATTATAGTAACCACTGTGGTAATCCTTCAAAATAGCCATAGAGATTGTGGGACGGAAATTTTGTTGTCAGATTATAGTAACCACTAATGTAAATCATAAAAATAGCCCCAGAGTTTGTGGGACGGAACGTTTATTGTCAGTTTATCGTAACCACTATGCTAAACCATCAAAATAGCCCCAGAGATTGTGAGACGGAACGTTTATTGTCAGATTATAGTAACCACAGTAGTAAACCATCAAAATCGCCTCAGAGATGGTGGGACGGCATATTTATTTTCAGAGAGCATAGTAAACACTATGGTAAACAATCAAAATAGCCCCACAGATTGTGGGACCGAACGCTTATTGTCAGATAATAGTAACCACTATGGAAAACAATCAAAATATCCCCAAATATTGTGGGAGGAAACGATTATTCTCAGATATTATTGTTACCAAGATGCTAAACCATAAAAATAGCCACACAGATTGTGGGACGGAATGTTAATTCTCAGAGATTATAGTAACAACTAGGGTAATCCATCAAAATATACACGCAGGTAGCTCTACAGAAAGTTTATTCTCAGAGATTATGGTAACCACTATGGTAAACGATCAAAATAGCCCCACAGATTTTGGGACGGTACGTTTATTCTCAGACATTACAGTAACCACTGGGGAAAACCATCAATATAGCCCCACAGATAGGGCTACAGAAAGTTTATTCTCAGATATTATAGTAACCACCATGGTAAACCATTAAAATAGACCAACAGTTTGTGGGACGGAACGTTTATTGTCAGATTATCGTAACCACTGTGGTATGCCATCACAACACTCGAAGTGATTCTGGGATGGAACGTTTATTCTCAAATTATAGTAACCACAATGGTAAAACATCTATTTGGCCACATAGATTGTGGCACATAACGTTTATTTTCAGATTTACGTAACCAATAGGGTAAACCATCAAAATAGCCTCAAGGATTGTAGGACGGAATATTCATTCTCAGGAATTATAGTAACCACCCTGGTAAACCATCAAAATAGCCCCAGAGGTTGTGGGACGGAACGTTTATTCTCAGAGGTGATAGCAACCACTGTGGTAAAGCATCAATATAGCCCCACAGATTGTGCGACAGGACGTTTATTCTGAGATATCATAGTAACCACTATGGTAAACCATCAAAATAGCAAAGAGTTTGTGGGACGTAACGTTTATTCTCAGGAATTATAGTAACCACTATGGTAAACCATCAAAATAGACCCAGAGATTGTGGGACGGAACGTTTATTCTCAGAGATTATAGTAACAGCTCTGGAAAACCATCAAAATAATCACAGAGATTGTATTGTATTGTATTGTATTTTATTGTATTTTATTTCGTGCAACTGATCATACAGTGATATGGGACACGTCAATAATCATATTTACAGTAACAAAGGATAAAACAGTAATATACATGCCATGATAAATAAAGAGAAATATACAATGTGGTAAAGAGGCACAGATTAAAAAAAAGTGATACATAAGTTAATTTTCAAGAGCTAAGTATTCTTCAATAGAATAAAAACAATGGTTAGAAACAAATTTGAATAATTCTTTCTTAACTTTTGAACATGGTTTTATCTGCTTAATGTAGTCTGGTAATTTATTAAATAAATGTACTCCTGCATAACTCAAACTTGATTCATATAGCTTAGTTTTGTGTGGTTCTATGTGCAGACTGTGTTTATTTCTAGTATTATACCTATGTTCATCAGAATTTATGGTGTAGCTGTTTACATTCTCCTTCATATATACAAGTGTATGGAAGATATAAAGGCTAGGCAATGGTAAAATAAAACAAAGTTTAAAGTATTTCTTGCAGCTTGTCCTCCTGCCGACACCGGCCATTCCTCTAATTATTTTCTTTCGTAACTTAAAGATGACTTCGCTATATCGTGAATTCCCCCAGTAAATGATTCCATAGGTTAGTATGGGATGGACATATGCAAAATATATAATTTGGCAAGCCTTTAAATTAAAACTATTTTTCAAAGACATTATCATGAAATAAATTCTACTAAGCTTTTTCCCTATAAACTCTGTATGTTTTTCCCAGGTTAATGATTCATCCATCCACAAGCCAAGAAACTTTGTTGATGATGAGTACTCAATTATGGTCTCTCCAAATGATATTGGACTAACTTCCATATTTAAATTAATCTTATGGTGAAATCTAATCACAGAGGTTTTCTGTTTACTTAAAATTAATTTATTATCTTCAAGCCAGCTCAGGATATTACTCACTATATTGCCTGCCTTCAATTCTAACCCTTCAGAACTTTCATCAGCTACAAAAACAGTAATATCATCTGCAAACAAAGTTAATTGCACTCCTTGAATATCATCGACAATTTGGACGATATCATTAATAAATACTAAAAATAATAATGGTCCCAAAACTTACCCCTGTGGAACACCATGATCTATGTTTCTGGCACAGGAATACACATTCTTAATTACATTTTTGCTCAAATCAGTTCCCGTATATGATATTTCAACAATCTGTCTTCTATCCCCTAAAAATGATTTGAACCAGTCATAGGCCATTCCCCGAACTCCATACATGTATAACTTTTCTAAACGCAAGCTGTGGTCAATTATATCAAAAGCTTTTGTTAAGTCCAAGAAAATACCTAAACATGCACCCTTCCCATCTAGTGTGTCATATATCCGTTCAATAAAGTTAATGAATGCTGTGGTAGTTGATCTATTTTTACGAAAGCCATTCTGGCAACCAGCCAATATATTATGCTTCTCCAAGAATTATAACAGTCTATCGTACATAATTCTTTCCAGTATTTTGGAGAATACAGAGGGGAGGCAGACAGCCTATAGTTACTAGCATCTTCTTCACTACCCTTTTTATGTATCGGAACAACTTTGCTTACCTTGAATTTGTCTGGAAATTTACCAGTGGTTAGTGACAAATTTATCCAGTAACAGAGAGGCTTGATTATGTATTGGTAACAGCATTGAATAAGGTAGTTTGAATAACTATCTAAACCAGAAGAATTCTTTTTACCCATCTGTTTTATTATCTTATCTATCTCTTGCTCAGTCACAGGAGTAAGAAACATGGATGATACATTCCTGTGAACTGTATTCAAGCCTGTTCTTGTCACTGATGTTTGAAAATTTTCCGTTAACCTCAAAACTGCTTCTATAAAATAGTTACTAAATATTTCTGCAACTTCTTCTGGATCACTGATTTCTTTCCGTGCATTTGTAAGAGTAATATTATTTTTCAATGGAATTTTTTTCTCAGAGATTATAGTAACCACTGTTGTAGAGCATCAAAATAGCCCCACAGTTTGTGCGACAGGACGATTATTGTCAGAGATAATAGTACCCTAACCACTATGGTAAACCATAAAAATAGCCCCAGAAATTGGGGGACGTAAGTTTATTCTCAGAGATTATAGTAACCACTATGGTAAAACATCAAAATAGACTCACGGATTCTGGGACGGAACGTTTATTCTCGGAGAATACAGTAACAACTGTGGAAGACAATAAAATAGCCCCACAGATTGTGGGACAGGACGTTTATTCTCAGTGATTATAGTAACCATTATGGTAAACCATCAAAATAGCCCCTCAGATTGTGGGACGGAACGTTTATTCCCAGAGATTATAGTAACCACTATGATAATCCTTCAAAATAGCCATAGAGATTGTGGGACGGAAACTTTTGTCAGATTATAGTAACCACTATGGTAATTCGTCAAACGAGCCATAGTGATTGTGGGACGGAACGTTTAATGTCAGGTTTTTGTAACCACTAATGTAAATCATCAAAATGGCCCCAGAGATTGTGAGACGGAACGTTTATTTTCACGTTATCGTAACGACTATGGTGAAGCATCAAAAAACCCAGGGTTTTTAGACGGAACGTTTATTGTCAGATTACATTAACCACTATGGTAAACCATCAAAATAGCTCCATAGATTGTGGGACGTAAGGTTTATTTTGAGAGAATATAGTAACCACTACGGTAACCATCAAAATCGCCCCAGAGATTGTGGGACGGTACATTTATTTTCAGAGAGCATAGTAACCACTATGGTAAAAAATCAAAAAGCCCACAGATTGTGGGACCGAACGATTATTCATGATTATAGTAACCACTAAGGAAAACTATCAATATAGCCCCAGACATTGTGGGACGGAACGTTCATTCTCAGAGATTATAGTAACCAAGATGCTAAACCATAAAAATTGCCCCACAGATTGTGGGACGGAATGTTTAATCTCAGATATTATAGTAACCACTATGGTAATCCATAAAAATAGACATAGGGATTGCGGGACGGAACGTTTATTGTCAGATTATAGTAACCACTATGGTAAACCATCAAAATACCCATGAGATTTTGGGACGGAACGTTTATTGTCAGATTATAGTAACCACTATGGTAAACCATCAAAATAGCCCCAGACATTATGGGACGGAACTTTTATTGTCAGGATTAAGTAACCACTATGGTCAACCGTCAGAATAGCACCACAGATAGTGGGAGGGAACGCTCATTCACAGAGAGTATAGCAACCACTACGGTAAACCACCAAAATAGACCCTGAGACTGTGGGACGGAATATTTATTCTCAGAGATTAAAGTAACCACTATGGTAATCCATCAAAATAGCAATAGAGATTGTGGGACGGAACGTATATTCTCAGAGATTATTAGATCACCTGTGGAAAACCATCAAAATCGACCCACAGTTTGTGGGACGGAAAGTTTATTGTCAGATTATCGTAACCACTATGGTAAACTATCACAATTGACCCAGAGATATTGGGATTATTGTAACCACTATGTCGATCCATCAAACTATCCCCACAGATTGTGGGGCGGGGCTTTTATTCCGAGAGAGTATAGGAACCAGTACGGTATACCATCAAATTAGCCAAAGTTATAGTGGGACGGGAAGTTTATTATCAGAGATTATGGTAAACACTGTGGTATACCATTAAAAATAGCCCCACAGTTAGCGCTATAGAATGTTTATCCTCAGACATTATAGTAACCCCTATGGTAAACCGCCAAATAGACCCACAGATTTTGGGACGGGAATTTTATTGTCAGTTTATCGTACACACTATGGTAAAACAACACAATACCCGAGGAGAAATTGGGACGGAACACTATTGTCAGATTATAGTAACCACTATGGTGATCCATCAAAATAGCCATAGAGATTGTGGGCCGGAATTTTTTGTCAGATTATACTAACCACTATGATAAACAATCAAAATAGCCCCACAGTTGTGAGATGGAATGTTTATTCTCAGAGATTATAGTAACCACCGAGGTATACAATCAAAATAGCCCCACATGTAGCGTTATAGAATGTTTATTGTCAGAGATTATAGTAGCCCATATGGTAAACCATCAAAATAGCCCCACACATTGTGGGACGGAACGTTTATAGTAAGATTATAGTAACCACTATGGTAAACCATCAAACTGAACCTAGAAGTTGTGGGACGGAACGTTTATCGTCTGATTATAGTAACCACTATTGTCAACCATCAAAATATTCCCACAGATTGTGGGACGGAACGTTTATTTTCAGAGAACATAGTAACCACTATGGTAAACCATCAAAATAGCCCCACAGATTGTGGGACGGAACGTTTTTTGTCAGAGATGATAGTAACCACTATGGTAAACCAACACAGTAGCCGCAGAGATATTGGGACGGAACGTCATTGTCAGATTACAGTAATCACCATGGTAAACCATCATACTGGCCCAGAGATTGTGGGATGGAACGTTTATTTTAAGATTATAGTAACCACTATCGAAAACCATCAAAATAGCCCCACACATTGTGGGACGGAACGTTTATTGTCAGATTATCGTACCAACTATGGTAAACCAACACAATAGCCGCAGAGATATTGGGACGGAACGTTATTGTCAGATTATAGTAACCACTATGGTAAAGCACCATACTGGCCCAGAGATTGTGGGACGGAACGTTTATTTTCAGATTATAGTAGCCACTACGGTAAACCATCAAAATAGCCCTCGAGGTTGTAGGACGGAACGTTTATTCTGAGAGATTTAGAAACTACTGTGGTAAACCGTTAAATTAGCCCAAGTTTTTGTGGGACGGAGCGTTTATCCTCAGAGATTATAGTAACCATTATGGTTAACCATAAAAATTGCCCCAGAGTCTGTGGGCCGGAACGTATATTCTCAGAGATTAGAGTAACCACTATGGTAATCAGTAGTATAATAGGAGAGTTCGGCCGCCTCCTCCCGCGGGAAATTTGAATTCTGGCGGTAAATTTGAAATTTGGCGGGAGATTTGAATTTTGGCGGAGATTTGAATTTTGGCGGGAGATTTGAATTTTGGCGGGAGATTTGAATTTGTAAACAAAGCCACGTGCTTTTTGACAGCTGTCATCGACAACAACGCATCGCTAACCTCACTGCTGCCATCTTGACGGGCCTAAACCTCAGTAGTGCCAACTTAACCTAACTAGCGTGAGGTAAACAAAGCCACGTGTTTTTTGACAGCCACGTACTTTTTGACAGACAACAACGCATCGCTAACCTCAGTACTGCCATCTTGACGGGCCTAAACCTCAGTAGTGCCAACTTAACCTAACTAGTGCGAGGTAAACAAAGCCACGTGCTTTTTGACAGCCACGTGCTTTTTTGACAGCTGTCATCCGCCATCTTTAAACCACAGAGCACTGTGCTGCCCTCTTTATCGTAGTAGATGTAAAATTCGTCACCTGTCATCGGCAGTGCTGCCATCTTGGCGGACCTAAACCTTAGTGCTACCAACTTAACCTCACTAGCGTGAGATAAACAAATCCACGTGCAGCTGTCATCCGCCATCTTTAATCCATAGAGCACAGTGCTGCCCTCTTTAGCTACTTACCTTTGAAATGTGGTACGTCACAGCTGTCATCCGCCATTTTGCATCGCAAACCTCAGTGCTGCACTCTTTTGTTTGAAATGTGGTGGCGGCAAATTCCACGTGCTCTTGTTTGGAAACAAAGCCACGTGCAGCTGTCATCCGCCATCCTTAATCCAGAGAGCACCGTGCTGCCCTCTTTAGCTACTTACCTTTGAAATGTGGTACATCACAGCTGTCATCCGCCATCTTGCATCACAAACCTCAGTGCTGTACTCTTTAGCTAGATACCTTTGAAATGTGGTGGCGTCAAATTCCACGTGCTCTTGTTTAGTAAACAAAGCCACGTGCTTTTATGACAGCTGTCGTCCGCCATCTTTAATCAATAGAGCACTGTGCTGCGGGTAATTTCGTCAGCTGTCATCCGCCATCTTTAATCCACAGAGCACCGTGCTGCTCTCTGTAGTAGCGGGTAATTTTAAAAGTTCTGTTAGCTGTCATCCGCCATCTTTAATCAAGAGAGCACCGTGCTGCCATCTTTAGTTGAACTGTGGTGGCGGCAAATTCCACGTGCTCTTGTTTAGTAAACAAACTCACGCGCTTTTTGTCAGCTGTCATCCGCCATCTTACATCGCAAACCTCAGTGCTACACTCTTTAGTTGAAAAATGGTGGCGGATAATTTAAAAAGAAAAATTCTACAGCAGCCATCTCTCGACGCTAATTGCACAATATGGTGGCTATACATGACTCCTTAAAGATGCTTATGCGAGATGATCGCTATACATAGTTTCTTATGAGACGCCCTTGGGATGCTTGCGCAAGATGGCGGTTATACAAGGCTCCTTATGAGACACCCTAGGGATGCTTGCGCAAGATGGTGGTTGCTCTTATGAGGCGGCTTAAGGATCCTTGCACAAGATGGCTAGAGACGCCCTAAGAATGCTTGCGCAAGATGGCGGACGCAAGATGGCGGTTATACATAGCTCCTTATGAGACAGCCAGTACTCGATACAACATGTGATCAGAACATTGATTGATGTGTTCAGAACACAAAATAAGTGATCAAGACTAGAATGGAACACTGTACTCGATGTCGTTAACTTCAACATGTAATTAAAACATTGTTTGGTGTGTTCAGAACACTACATAAGTAGAATCGAACGCTGTACAACATGTTAGGGGATACCTTTGTTCTAAGAAGATCAGATTGAAACATAACAAGACTAGAATTGAACACAGCACTCGATACAACAAGCGATCAGAACATTGATTGATGTGTTCAGATCACTAAACAAGTAGAACCGAACACTGTACAACATGTTAGGGGATAACTTTGTTCTAAGAAGATCAGATTGGAACATAACAAGACTAGAATTGAACACAGCACTCGATACAACATGCAATCAGAACATTGATTGATGTGTTCAGATCACTAAACAAGTAGAACCGAACACTGTACAACATGTTAGGGGATACCTTTGTTCTAAGAAGATCAGATTGAAACATAACAAGACTAGAATTGAACACTGCACTCGATGCAACATGTGATCAGAACATTGATTGATGTGTTCAGATCACTAAACAAGTAGAACCGAACACTGTACAACATGTTAGGGGATACCTTTGTTCTAAGAAAATTAGATTGAAACATAACAAGACTAGAATCGAACACTGCACTCGATGTCGTTAACCTTAACATGTGATCCGATACAACATGTTAGGGGATACCTTTGTTCTAAGAAAATTAGATTGAAGCATAGCAAGACTAGAATCGAACACTGTAAGAACATTGTTTGATGTGTTCAGAGCAAAAGTACAACTTCAATGATTTACCTAGTGTAAAACACACACTGTGCACATATCGCATAGCTATCTCGCCTATCACTTGCCTAGTATGAAAATCAAAAACACACTGTGCACATATCGCATAGGTAACTCGGCAACATTTCAAATGATTTGCTTAGTACGAAAATAAAAAAATCTATAAACCGCGTAGCTAACTCGTTCATCGCACTGCTAAGACGCTTAGTAATTGCGAATACATACGAAAATCAAGAAAGCACACTGCGTAGCCAACTCGCTCGGGTCACTCGCTTAGTAACTGCAACACGACTAGAACACTGATACACACACGGATAAGAATGTTGCGAGATACTACCTACTTACATGTTAAAAAAATATTAGGGGTGAAAGATCATAAATTATATGTACACATGTTGTCTCCTCCAAGTTGTAAGACGAAATAGACGCAGTACTGCGAGTTTCCGCTCTAGCTGGCGAACGGAAGTAGCATGATATCTCAGCAAAAAAAAAAAGAATAGGCGTGAGCTTGCAAGTCAGACACAATGATGGATACCGCGATTCAAATCCTGGCAACTTATGCCGTCAGGAAGGGCATCCGGCGAGCATCTAGCTGTAAATCCCCGATTCTCATGTTAGAAAGAGCAACTTGTTGTAAAACATTCTTAATCCCAGTTCTTTGACGTCAGGAAGGGCAACCGGTCGAAAACAATAGTGTATGATGTAAGAGGTTAGATACTGCTAGTTTTGCGTCAGGAAGGGCAACTAGTCTTAAAACAAATTCTTCTGATTTAAAATCTTAGTTTTGCGTTAGTAAGGGCATCCGGCTGTAAAACAATAGTTCATGATACAGCGATTTAAAATCTAAGAAGAGCATCTAGCTGTAAATCCCCGATTCTCGTGTTAGAAAGGGTAACTAGTTGAAAAACAGATTCTTAATCTGAGTTCTTTGACGTCAGGAAGGGCAACCGGTCGAAAACAATAGTGTATGATGTAAGAGGCTAGATACTGCCAGTTTTGCGTCAGGAAGGGCAACTAGTCTTAAAACAAATTCTTGCGATTTAAAATCTTAGTTTTGCGTCAGGAAGGGCATCCGGCTGTAAAACAATAATTCGTGATACAGTGATTTAAAATCTAAGAAGAGCATCTAGCTGTAAAACCCCGATTCTCGTGTTAAAAGTTGTAAAAGAGATTCTTAATCCAAGTTCTTTGACGTCAGGAAGGGCAACCGGTCTAAAACAATAGTGTATGATGTAAGAGGTTAGATACTGCTAGTTTTGCGTCAGGAAGGGCAACTAGTCTTAAAACAAATTCTTGCGATTTAAAATCTTAGTTTTGCGTCAGGAAGGGCATCCGGCTGTAAAACAATATTTCGTGATACAGCGATTTAATATCTAAGAAGTGCATCTAGCTGTAAAACCCGTGTTGAGGGTGATTCATTTGTCGGATGGGGTTGATCCTACTGTTGCATATTACATTCTCAGGTAGTTTCGAGGGCGTGCAAAGAGCCAGCATTAAGTAAGGGCTGTTGATGGGGACGTCAAACCTTGTGCAGACTCCTTCGAAAATGATTTGAGTACAAGATCTTGATAGTGATTCATCTGTCGGATGGAGGTGATAAGCTCTGTGCAGGCTGAGGGCGTGCAAAAAGCCAGCATTAAGTAAGGGCTGTTGATGGGGGTGTTAAACCTTGTGCAGGCTTCCCCGAAACTGATTGTGAGTACAAGAGTGTTGAGGGTGATTCATTTGTCGGATGGAGGCGTTAAGCTGTGTGCAGACTTCTTCGGTAGGAGTAGGCTATGTGCTGGCACCGAGTTTTACCCTCTCCCTACCATTGTATATTACATTCTTAGGTAGTTTCGAGGGCGTGCAAAAAAAAGCCAGCATTAAGTAAGGGTTGTTGATGGAGGGGTGTTAAACCTTGTACAGGCTCCTTCAACAGGAGTAGCCTACATGCCGGCGCCGTGCAGGCTCTTTCGATAGGAGTGGGCTATATGCTAGCACTGTGTGTTTTAACCTCTCCGTACAATCATATTTTATGTTAGTAGCTTACATGGTGAGTTACAAGTCGCTTATCACCACGCAGTGTCTTCGTTCAAGGTTACTACAGCCGGAAGATACGTGTACAATTTCAGCCAACACACGCATTGCATACCTCGCTCTGAATGACTGCGCCGATACAACTTCAAAGATAGTGTTCTATGCAGTAGAACAAAAAATGTAACCCATAACCCGTTCCTAAGGCTTAAAACTGTAAATGTTTGAAGCTCCTGTTTTTACAGCTAGATGTGGTTCCTAACGTAGCAGGGCCGGGAATAAAAATATGTTTTAAAGCCGAGTGCCTCCTCCTGATGCAGGAGTTTAAATCGCAAGAATTTGTTTTAAGACCGGTTGCCCTTCCTGACGCGAGATTTAAACCACAAGAATCCGTTTTACAACAGGATGTCTTTCTAGGATTTTAAAAAGCAGTATCTAGCCTCTTACATCATACGCTATTGTTTTCAACCGGTTGCCCTTCCTGACGTCAAAGAACTTGGATTAAGAATCTCTTTTACAACTTCTAACACGAGAATCGGGGTTTTACAGCTAGATGCACTTCTTAGATTTTAAATCGCTGTATCACGAACTATTGTTTTACAGCCAGATGCCCTTCCTGACGCAAAACTAAGATTTTAAATCGCAAGAATTTGTTTTAAGACTAGATGCCCTTCCTGACACAAAACTGGCAGTATCTAGCCTCTTACATCATACACTATTGTTTTCGAACGGTTGCCCTTCCTGACGTCAAAGAACTCGGATTAAGAAACTGTTTTACAACTTCTAACACGAGAATCGGGATTTACAGCTAGATGCTCTTCTTAGATTTTAAATCGCTGTATCGTGAACTATTGTTTTACAACCGGATGCCCTTCCTGACGCAAAACTAAGATTTTAAATCGCAAGAATTTGTTTTAAGACTAGTTGCCCTTCCTGACGCAAAACTGGCAGTATCTAGCCTCTTACATCATACACTATTGTTTTCGACCGGTTGCCCTTCCTGACGTCAAAGAACTTGGATTAAGAATTTCTTTTACAACTAGATGCTCTTTTAACACGAGAATCGGGGTTTTACAGCTAGATGCACTTCTTGGATTTTAAATCGCTGTATCACGAACTATTGTTTTACAGCCGGATGCCCTTCCTGACGCAAAACTAAGATTTTAAATCGCAAGAATTTGTTTTAAGACTAGTTGCCCTTCCTGACGCAAAACTGGCAGTATCTAGCCTCTTACATCATACACTATTGTTTTCGACCGGTTGCCCTTCCTAACGTCAAAGAACTTTGATTAAGAATCTCTTTTACAACTAGATGCTTTTTTTAACACGAGAATCGGGGTTTTACAGCTAGATGCACTTCTTAGATATTAAATCGCTGTATCACGAACTATTGTTTTACAGCCGGATGCCCTTCCTGACGCAAAACTAAGATTTTAAATCGCAAGAATTTGTTTTAAGACTAGTTGCCCTTCCTGACGCAAAACTAGCAGTATCTAGCCTCTTACATCATACACTATTGTTTTAGACCGGTTGCCCTTCCTGAAGTCAAAGAACTTGGATTAAGAATCTCTTTTACAACTTCTAACACGAGAATCGGGGTTTTACAGCTAGATGCACTTCTTAGATTTTAAATCGCTGTATCGTTAACTATTGTTTTACAGCCGGATGCCCTTCCTGACGCAAAACTAAGATTTTAAATCGCAAGAATTTGTTTTAAGACTAGTTGCCCTTCCTGATGCAAAACTGGCAGTATCTAGCCTCTTACATCATACGCTATTGTTTTCGACAGGTTGCCTTTCCTGACGTCAAAGAACTTGGATTAAGAATCTCTTTTACAACTTCTAACACGAGAATCGGGGATTTACAGCTAGATGCTCTTCTTAGATTTTAAATCGCTGTATCACGAACTATTGTTTTACAGCCGGATGCCCTTCCAAACGCAAAACTAGGATTTTAAATGGCAAGAATTTGTTTTAAGACTAGTTGCCCTTCCTGACGCAAAACTAGCAGTATCTAACCTCTTACATCATACACTATTGTTTTCGACCGGTTGCCCTTCCTGACGTCAAAGAACTCGGATTAAGAATCTGTTTTACAACTTCTAACACGAGAATCGGGGTTTTACAGCTAGATGCTCTTCTTAGATTTTAAATCGCTGTATCGTGAACTATTGTTTTACAGCCGGATGCCCTTCCAAACGCAAAACTAAGATTTTAAATCGCAAGTATTTGTTTTAAGACTAGTTGCCCTTCCTGACGCAAAACTGGCAGTATCTAGCCTCTTACGTCATACACTATCGTTTTCGACCGGTTGCCCTTCCTGACGTCAAAAACTTGGATTAAGAATCTCTTTTACAACTTCTAACACGAGATTCGGAGTTTTACAGCTAGATGCACTTCTTAGATTTTAAATCGCTGTATCACGAACTATTGTTTTACAGCCGATGCCCTTCCTGACGCAAAACTTAGATTTTAAATCGCAAGAATTTGTGTTAAGACTAGTTGCCCTTCCTGACGCAAAACTAGCAGTATCTAGCCTCTTACATCATACACTATTGTTTTCGACCTGTTGCCCTTCCTGACGTCAAAGAACTCAGATTAAGAATCTGTTTTACAACTTCTAACACGAGAATCGGGGTTTTACAGCTACATGCTCTTCTTAGATTTTAAATCGCTGTATCGTGAACTATTGTTTCACAGCCGGATGCCCTTCCAAACGCAAAACTAAGATTTTAAATCGCAAGAATTTGTTTTAAGACTAGTTGCCCTTCCTGACGCAAAACTGGCAGTATCTAGCCTCTTACATCATACACTATTGTTTTCGACCGGTTGCCCTTCCTGACGTCAAAGAACTTGGGTTAAGAATCTCTTTTACAACTTCTAACACGAGAATCGGGGTTTTTACAGCTAGATGCACTTCTTAGATTTTAAATCGCTGTATCACGAACTATTGTTTTACAGCCGGATGCCCTTCCTGACGCAAAACTAAGATTTTAAATCGCAAGAATTTGTTTTAAGACTAGTTGCCCTTCATGACGCAAAACTAGCAGTATCTAACTTCTTACATCATACACTATTGTTTTCGACCGGTTGCCCTTCCTGACGTCAAAGAACTTGGATTAAGAATCTCTTTTACAACTTCTAACACGAGAATCGGGGTTTTACAGCTAGATGCTCTTCTTAGATTTTAAATCACTGTATCACGAATTATTGTTTTACAGCCGGATGCCCTTCCTGACGCAAAACTAAGATTTTAAATCGCAAGAATTTGTTTTAAGACTAGTTGCCCTTCCTGACGCAAAACTGGCAGTATCTAGCCTCTTACATCATACACTATAGTTTTCGACCGGTTGCCCTTCCTGACGTCAAAGAACTCAGATTAAGAATCTGTTTTTCAACTAGTTACCCTTTCTAACACGAGAATCGGGGATTTACAGCTAGATGCTCTTCTTAGATTTTAAATCGCTGTATCATGAACTATTGTTTTACAGCCGGATGCCCTTCCTGACGCAAAACTAAGGTTTTAAATCAGAAGAATTTGTTGTAAGACTAGTTGCCCTTCCTGACGCCAAACTAGCAGTATCTAACCTCTTACATCATACACTATTGTTTTCGACCGGTTGCCCTTCCTGACGTCAAAGAACTGGGATTAAGAATGTTTTACAACAAGTTGCTCTTTCTAACATGAGAATCGGGGATTTACAGCTAGATGCTCGCCGGATGCCCTTCCTGACGGCATAAGTTGCCAGGATTTGAATCGCGGTATCCATCATTGTGTCTGACTTGCAAGCTCACGCCTATTCTTTTTTTTTGCTGAGATATCATGCTACTTCCGTTCGCCAGCTAGAGCGGAAACTCGCAGTACTGCGTCTATTTCGTCTTACAACTTGGAGGAGACAACATGTGTACATATAATTTATGATCTTTCACCCCTAATATTTTTTTAACATGTAAGTAGGTAGTATCTCGCAACATTCTTATCCGTGTGTGTATCAGTGTTCTAGTCGTGTTGCAGTTACTAAGCGAGTGACCCGAGCGAGTTGGCTACGCAGTGTGCTTTCTTGATTTTCGTATGTATTCGCAATTACTAAGCGTCTTAGCAGTGCGATGAACGAGTTAGCTACGCGGTTTATAGATTTTTTTTATTTTCGTACTAAGCAAATCATTTGAAATGTTGCCGAGTTACCTATGCGATATGTGCACAGTGTGTTTTTGATTTTCATACTAGGCAAGTGATAGGCGAGATAGCTATGCGATATGTGCACAGTGTGTGTTTTACACTAGGTAAATCATTGAAGTTGTACTTTTGCTCTGAACACATCAAACAATGTTCTTACAGTGTTCGATTCTAGTCTTGCTATGCTTCAATCTAATTTTCTTAGAACAAAGGTATCCCCTAACATGTTGTATCGGATCACATGTTAAGGTTAACGACATCGAGTGCAGTGTTCGATTCTAGTCTTGTTATGTTTCAATCTAATTTTCTTAGAACAAAGGTATCCCCTAACATGTTGTACAGTGTTCGGTTCTACTTGTTTAGTGATCTGAACACATCAATCAATGTTCTGATCACATGTTGCATCGAGTGCAGTGTTCAATTCTAGTCTTGTTATGTTTCAATCTGATCTTCTTAGAACAAAGGTATCCCCTAACATGTTGTACAGTGTTCGGTTCTACTTGTTTAGTGATCTGAACACATCAATCAATGTTCTGATTGCATGTTGTATCGAGTGCTGTGTTCAATTCTAGTCTTGTTATGTTCCAATCTGATCTTCTTAGAACAAAGGTATCCCCTAACATGTTGTACAGTGTTCGGTTCTACTTGTTTAGTGATCTGAACACATCAATCAATGTTCTGATCGCTTGTTGTATCGAGTGCTGTGTTCAATTCTAGTCTTGTTATGTTTCAATCTGATCTTCTTAGAACAAAGGTATCCCCTAACATGTTGTACAGCGTTCGATTCTACTTATGTAGTGTTCTGAACACACCAAACAATGTTTTAATTACATGTTGAAGTTAACGACATCGAGTACAGTGTTCGATTCTAGTCTTGATCACTTATTTTGTGTTCTGAACACATCAATCAATGTTCTGATCACATGTTGTATCGAGTACTGGCTGTCTCATAAGGAGCTATGTATAACCGCCATCTTGCGTCCGCCATCTTGCGCAAGCATCCTTAGGGCGTCTCTAGCCATCTTGTGCAAGGATCCTTAAGCCGCCTCATAAGAGCAACCACCATCTTGCGCAAGCATCCCTAGGGTGTCTCATAAGGAGCCTTGTATAACCGCCATCTTGCGCAAGCATCCCAAGGGCGTCTCATAAGAAACTATGTATAGCGATCATCTCGCATAAGCATCTTTAAGGAGTCACGTATAGCCACCATATTGTGCAATTAGCGTCGAGAGATGGCTGCTGTAGAATTTTTCTTTTTAAATTATCCGCCACCATTTTTCAACTAAAGAGTGTAGCACTGAGGTTTGCGATGTAAGATGGCGGATGACAGCTGACAAAAAGCGCGTGAGTTTGTTTACTAAACAAGAGCACGTGGAATTTGCCGCCACCACAGTTCAACTAAAGATGGCAGCACGGTGCTCTCTTGATTAAAGATGGCGGATGACAGCTAACAGAACTTTTAAAATTACCCGCTACTACAGAGAGCAGCACGGTGCTCTGTGGATTAAAGATGGCGGATGACAGCTGACGAAATTACCCGCAGCACAGTGCTCTATTGATTAAAGATGGCGGACGACAGCTGTCATAAAAGCACGTGGCTTTGTTTACTAAACAAGAGCACGTGGAATTTGACGCCACCACATTTCAAAGGTATCTAGCTAAAGAGTACAGCACTGAGGTTTGTGATGCAAGATGGCGGATGACAGCTGTGATGTACCACATTTCAAAGGTAAGTAGCTAAAGAGGGCAGCACGGTGCTCTCTGGATTAAGGATGGCGGATGACAGCTGCACGTGGCTTTGTTTCCAAACAAGAGCACGTGGAATTTGCCGCCACCACATTTCAAACAAAAGAGTGCAGCACTGAGGTTTGCGATGCAAAATGGCGGATGACAGCTGTGACGTACCACATTTCAAAGGTAAGTAGCTAAAGAGGGCAGCACTGTGCTCTATGGATTAAAGATGGCGGATGACAGCTGCACGTGGATTTGTTTATCTCACGCTAGTGAGGTTAAGTTGGTAGCACTAAGGTTTAGGTCCGCCAAGATGGCAGCACTGCCGATGACAGGTGACGAATTTTACATCTACTACGATAAAGAGGGCAGCACAGTGCTCTGTGGTTTAAAGATGGCGGATGACAGCTGTCAAAAAAGCACGTGGCTGTCAAAAAGCACGTGGCTTTGTTTACCTCGCACTAGTTAGGTTAAGTTGGCACTACTGAGGTTTAGGCCCGTCAAGATGGCAGTACTGAGGTTAGCGATGCGTTGTTGTCTGTCAAAAAGCACGTGGCTGTCAAAAAACACGTGGCTTTGTTTACCTCACGCTAGTTAGGTTAAGTTGGCACTACTGAGGTTTAGGCCCGTCAAGATGGCAGCAGTGAGGTTAGCGATGCGTTGTTGTCGATGACAGCTGTCAAAAAGCACGTGGCTTTGTTTACAAATTCAAATCTCCCGCCAAAATTCAAATCTCCCGCCAAAATTCAAATCTCCCGCCAAAATTCAAATTTCCCGCCAGAATTCAAATTTCCCGCGGGAGGAGGCGGCCGAACTCTCCTATTATACTACTGTAATCCATCAAAATAGCCATGGAGATTGTGGGACGGAACGTTTATTCTCAGAAATTATCGGAACACCTGTGGTAAACCATAAAAATATCCTCAAAGGTAGCGCAACGTAATGCTTATTCACAGAGATTATTGTAACCACTGTGGTAAACTATCAAATTCGCCCCGCTGCTTATGGGACGGAAAGTTTATTGTAAGATTATGTTAACCACTATGGTAAACCATCAAAATTGACCCAGAGATTGTGGGACGGAAGGTTTATTGTCAGATTATTGTAAGCACTATGGTGAACCATCAAAATATCCCCACAGATTTTGGGGCGGAGCGTTTATTCCGAGAGAGTATAGTAACCACTACGGTAAACCAACAAAGTAGCGCAAGTTATTGTGGAACGGAACGTTTATTCTCAGAGATTATGGTAACCATCGTGGTATACCATCAAAAAAGCCCCGAAGTTAGCACTATAGAACGTTTATTCTCAGACATTATAGTAACCCCTATGGTGAAAAATGAAAACCTACAACCTGTTTTCCAGTCATTGATCGGGTCAGGGATGTAATGAATGAAACATATATAGGCTGTTATTACGATGGGGTCGCCACTCCCAATTTGTAATGAGTGATAAATGCTATGAAATGATAATGGAGAGTGTTGCTGGAATGAAAGATAACAGGGAAAACCGCAGTATCCGGAGAAAACCTGTCCCGCCTCCGCTTTGTCCAGTACAAATCTCACAAGGGGTCACCGGGATTTGAACCACGGTATCCAGCGGTGAGAGGCCGACGCGCTGCCGTCTGAGCCACGGAGGCTCTAACCCTATGGTAAACCAACAAAATAGACCCACAGATTTCGGGACGGAACGTGTATTGTCAGATTATAGTAACCGCTATGGTGATCCATCAAAATAGCCATAGAGATTGTGGGATAGGAATTTTTATTGTCAGATTACAGTAACCACTATGGTAAACGATCAAAATAGCCCCATAGATTGTGAGATGGAATGTTAATTCTCAGAGATTATGGTAACCACTGTGGAAAACCATCAAAATAGCCCCACACATTGCGGGACGGAACGTTTATTGTCAGATTATCGTACCCACTATGGTAAACCAACACAATAGCCGCAGAGACATTGGGACAGAACATTATTGTCAGATTATAGTAAACACAATGATAAACCATCAAAATATCCCCACAGATCGTGGAACGGATCGTTTATTCTGAGAGAGTATAGTAACCACTATGGTAAACCATCAAAATAGCCCCAGAGATTGTGGGACGAAATGATTTCTGTCAGAGATTATAGGGTCCACTATGCTAAACCATCAAAATAGCCCCACACATTGTGGGACGAAACGTTTTTGTCAGAGATTATATTGACCACTATGGTAAACCATCAAAATAGACCCGCATATTGTGGGACGGAATACTTATTGTCAGAATAGCAACAACTATGGTAAACCATCAATATAGCCCCAAGATTGTGGGACGGAACTTTTATTCTTAGAGTGTATAGTAACCACTATGGTAAACCATCAAAATAGACCCAGAGATTGTGAGACGGAATGTTTATTCTCAGAGAGTATAGTAACCAGTATGGTAAACCATAAAAATAGACCCAGAGATTGTGGGACGGAACGTTTATTGTCAGAGATTATTGTAACTATTGTGGTAAACCATCAGAATACCCCACAGATTATGAGACGGAACGCTTATTGTCAGATTATAGTAACCACTATTGAAAACAATCAAAATAGCCCCACGGATTGTGATATAGAATGTTTATTCTCAGAGATTATAGTAACCTCTCTGGTATACCATCGAAATCGCCCCATTGGTAGCACTATGTAATGTTTATTCTCAGAGATTGTAGTAACCCCTATGGGAAACCATCACAATTGCCATAGAGATTGTGGGACGGAATGTTTATTGTCAGATTATAGTAATCATTATGATAGTAGATCAAAATAGCGACAGAGATTATGGGACGTAACATTTATTTTTAGAGTGTGTAGTAACCACTGCGGTAAACCATCAAAATAGATCCACAGTTAGCGCTACAGAATGTATATTATCAGTCATTATAGTAACCACTTTGGTAAACAATCAGAATAGCCATACAGATTGTGGGACGGAACGCTTATTGTCAGATTATCGTAATCACTATGGTAAATCATCAAAATAGCCCCAGAGATTGTGGGACGGAACGTTTAATGTCAGATTATAGTAACCACTATGGTAAACGGTCAAACTGGCTGCAAAGATTGTGGGACGAAATGTTTATCGTCAGATGATAGTAACCACCATGGTAAACAATCAAAATAGCCCCAGAGATTGTGGGACTGAACTTTTATTTTCCGATTATCGTAACCACTATGGTAAACTATCAAAATAGCCCCAGAGATTGTGGGACGGAGCGTTTATTCTGAGAGAGTATAGTAACCACTCTGGTAAAGCATCAAAATAGCCCCAGAGATTGTGGGACGGAACGTTTATTTTCAGATTATAGTAATCACTCTGGTAAAGCATCAAAATATCCCCAGAGGTTGTGGGACGGAAAGTTCATTGTTCGAAATTATAGAAACCACTATGGTAAAAAATCAAAATTGCCCCAGAGATTGTGGGAGGGAACGTTTATTCTCAGAGATTATAGTAACCACTACGGTAAACCTTGAAAATAGCCCAACAGATTGTGGGACGGAACGTTAATGTCTGAGAGTAGTAACCACTCTATAAACCATCAAAATAGCCATTGAGAATGTGGGACGGAACGATTATTGTCAGATTATAGTAACCACTATGGTAAAAAATCAAAATTGCCCCAGAGGTTGTGGGACGGAACGTTTATTTTCAGAGATTATGGTAACCAATATGGTAAACCATCAAAATAGCCATAGAGATTGTAGGACGGAACGTTTATTCTCAGATATTATAGTAACTGTACCGGGCGGTACACCTCCACGCCGCTAATTCAAACATTGCGCCAGTTGAAACTCCTCTACTGGAGAAAGCCTGAACTTTAACAACCACATTAATTCTAAGGTTTCTCAGAAGATGTCTCTACTGTAAATTTGGAAGTGTTCTGAACTATGTCTGTTTCGATTTGTATTTGTTTGCTCTGTAGTAAGAAGTGTGAACATTCTCTTCTAGATGGCACTACTTAAGAACTACAATTGTGCACCCTAGTGCGAAGTGAAGGAACTTTTTTTTGAAGAAATTTGGTATTCATAAGTTTGTTCTTTGTTAAATTTCTTTCAGTCATTGTCTGGGTTGGCAGTATAACCCTTCTCTTTCCGCCAGTTTTGAATTTGACCAATGAGTAATTTCTGTAATTAATTTTCCACCAATCCTAGATGTGTTCTTCAGTTTTGACTTGTAATCTTTAGCCGACCAATAAAAATTTATGGGCGGGTTGTTATCATTCATGAAAGGTCTCGAATGTTCCACGAGGGTATATAAACTGCTGATTTTTTTTGGTCTCGGGGCCACTTCAGTAACATCTCTTCTTGTGTAATTATGTAGCAGGGGGCGGGAAGCGCCTCTTTCTTCGGGCAGCAGTTCATCTATAAGGTAATGGCCATTTTATAACTTCATTTCTTGCTAGCTCAGCAGTTTAACCCGCGGGGCAGGTTCGAAACCTTTCTAATGTAACCTATCTTTAAAATGTAATAGACATTTGGTAAATTTTGGCTTTTTAACTATAAATTGGTATAGAGAGTGCCTAACCCTCTCGAGCTCCCACTCATATTGTTCCGAGGTGACTACGTTTTCATTTCCATTTTCCTCCCTTCGTAATGTAATAAGTTTTCTTATCGTGTCACCTCCGTAGTATGGGATTAGCCCTTGCATAAGCAGCCTAGTGCCAAATAGGTTTTAAAAATGTATTAGGAGTGCAAGTTACGCCTCCATTCAACTCAGAATTTTGGGCCATGTAATTGACCTGTTTCTTTACTGAATAGGCCTCAGTAGGTTGGGTATTATTACCCCTGTTCTTGTGTGCTTGGAGGGCAGATTGAAGGTGGAGTTTGGTGTGGCCTTTGAATAGGCTTGAACTTTGAGAGCGGGGTTGCTCTTTCTTAAAAGTGGATTTTCTGTGTGCCTCGAGGAGGCTTTACTGGGTAATTGGGAGCAAGTGCTCCTTGGCATGATTGGGGTTTTCTGCCCCTTTGTTGAACCTTGTATATAGGTAAAGTTGGGCTCATTGCTCAAGGATTGTGAGTCTGGGGCTCGAAGCCCAAATCCAGTAACAAACTGTAATTGTACTTTCTTAATTTGTTGATATGCTATAGGGTGCCTATTGTACTTGTTATTTCTTGATCTTGAAAAGAAAATATAACCTTTATTAAATTTTAAATTAACTTTAATTTCGTAATTGAGACCTATTCCACCCAGCACCTTCTTTCACCTCTGCTGGTCCACCAAAAATCCGTAACAGTAACCACTATGGTAGATCATCAAAATAGCCATAGAGATTGTGGGACGGAACGTTTATTGTCCGAGATTATAGTAACCACTATGGTAAAAAATCAAAATTGCCCCAGAGGTTGTGGGACGGAACGTTTATTGTCAGAGATTATAGTAACCACTATGGTAAACCAAGAAAATAGCCCCAGAGGTTGTGGGACGGAACGTTTATTGTCCGAAATTATAGAAACCACTATGGTAAAAAATAAAAATTGCCCCAGAGATTGTGGGAGGGAACGTTTATTCTCAGAGATTATAGTAACCACTACGGTAAACCTTGAAAATAGCCCAACAGATTGTGGGACGGAACGTTTATTGTCTGAGAGTAGTAACCACTCTATAAACCATCAAAATAGCCATAGAGAATGTGGGACGGGATATTTATTGTCAGAGATTACAGTAACCACTATGGTAAAAAATCAAAATTGCCCCAGAGGTTGTGGGACGGAACGTTTATTGTCTGAGATTATAGTAACCACTATGGTAAACCATGAAAATAGCCATACAGATTGTGGGACGGAACGTTTAGTGTCAGGGATTATAGCAACCACTATGGTAAACCAAGAAAATAGCCCCAGAGGTTGTGGGACGGAACGTGTATTGTCAGAGATTATAGTAACCACTACGGTAAACCATGAAAATAGCCCAACAGATTGTGGGACGGAACTTTTATTCTCAGAGATTATAGTAACCAATATGGTAAATCATCAAAATAGCCATAGAGATTGTGGGACGGAACGTTTATTGTCTGAGATTATAGTAACCACTATGGTAAACCATCAAAATAGCCCCAGAGGTTGTGGGACGGAACGTGTATTGTCAGAGATTATAGTAACCACTACGGTAAACCATGAAAATAGCCCAACAGATTGTGGGACGGAACGTTTATTCTCAGAGATTATAGTAACCACTACGGTAAGTAGTATAATTGGATGGTTCGGCGGCCACCTCCACCTCAGGCTCCCAGTGGCCACCTCCACCTCCACCTCAGCCAGAGGCCTCCCAGTGGCCTCCTCCACCTCCACCTCAGCCAGAGGCCTCCCAGAGGTCTCCTCCACCTCCCGCGGGAAATTTGAATTTGTAAACAAAGCCACGTGCTTTTTGACAGCTGTCATCGAAAACAACGCATCGCTAACCTCAGTACTGCCATCTTGACGGGCCTAAACCTCAGTAGTGCCAACTTAACCTAACTAGCGCGAGGTAAACAAAGCCACGTGCTTTTTGACAGCCACGTGCTTTTTGACAGATTTGTAAACAAAGCCACGTGCTTTTTGACAGCTCTCATCAACAACAACGCATCGCAAACCTCAGTACTACCATCTTGACGGGCCTAAACCTTAGTGGTACCAACTTAACCTAACTAGCATGAGGTAAACAAAGCCACGTGTTTTTTTTGACAGCCACGTGCTTTTTGACAGATTTGTAAACAAAGCCACGTGCTTTTTGACAGCTCTCATCAACAACAACGCATCGCAAAGCTCAGTACTACCATCTTGACGGGCCTAAACCTTAGTGGTACCAACTTAACCTAACTAGCATGAGGTAAACAAAGCCACGTGTTTTTTTGACAGCCACGTGCTTTTCGACAGATTTGTAAACAAAGCCACGTGCTTTTTGACAGCTGTCATCGACAACAACGCATCGCTAACCCCAGTACTGCCATCTTGACGGGCCTAAACCTCAGTAGTACCAACTTAACCTCACTAGCGCGAGATAAACAAAGCCACGTGCTTTTTGACAGCCACGTGCTTTTTTGACAGCTGTCATCCGCCATCTTTAAACTACAGAGCACCGTGCTGCCCTCTTTCGTCACCTGTCATCGGCAGTGCTGCCATCTTGACGGGCCTAAACCTTAGTGCTACCAACTTAACCTCACTAGCTCGAGATAAACAAATCCACGTGCTTTTTTGATAGCTGTCATCCGCCATCTTTGAGCACAGTGCTGCCCTCTTTAGCTACTTACCTTTGAAATGTGGTGGCGGATAATTTGAAAAATGCTTTTCGACAAGCAGCCATCTTTAATCCAGAGAGAACAGTGCTGCCCTCTATGTGGTGGCGGCAAATTCCACGTGCTCTTGTTTGAAAACAAACTCACGTGCTTTTTTGACAGCTGTCATCTGCCATCTTTGAGCACAGTGCTGCCCTCTTTAGTTTGAAATGTGGTGGTGGTAAATCCCACGTGCTCTTGTTTGGAAACAAAGCCACGTGCAGCTGTCATCCGCCATCTTTCATCAACAGAGCACTGTGCTACTATCATGCGGGCAATTTCATCACCTGTCATCCGCCATCTTTAATCCACAGAACACCGTGCTGCCCTCTTTATGGCTACTACCTTAAGCACGTAGTAGCGGACAATTTGAAAAGTTCTGTTAGCTATCATCCGCCATCTTTAATCAAGAGAGCACCGTGCTGCCATCTTTAGCTAGATACCTTTGAAATGTGGTGGCGGCAAATTGAAAAATTCCACGTGCTCTTGTTTGGAAACAAACTCACGTGCTTTTTCGACAGCTACCATCCGCCATCTTTAATCAACAGAGCATAGTGCTGCCCTCTTTAGTTTGAAATGTGATGGAGGCAAATTCCACGTGCTCTTGTTTGGTAAACATAGCCATGTGCTTTTTTGACAGCTGTCATCCGCCATCTTTAATACAGAGAGCACCGTGCTGCCCTCTTTATCGTAGTAGATGTAAATTCGTCACCTGTCATCCGCGGTGCTGCCATCTTTAGCTAGATACCTTTGAAAAGTGGTGGCGGATAATTTAAAAAGAAAAATTCTACAGCAGCCCTCTCTCGACGCTAATTGCATAAGATGGTGGCTATACATGACTCCTTAAGGGTGCTTACGCAAGATGGCTGCTATACACAGGTTCTTATGAGACGCCCTTGGGATGCTTGCGCAAGATGACAGTTATACATGGCTCCTTATGAGATACCCTAGGGATGCTTGCGCAAGATAGCGGCTGATCTTATGGGACGGCTTAAGGGTCCTTGGACAAGATGGCTTGAGACGCCCTAAGGATGCTTGCGCAAGATGGCGGACACAAGATGGCAGCTATACATAACTCCTTATGAGACGCTTTAAGGGTGCTTGCGCAAGATAGTTGCTACTCTTATGAAGAATGCTAGCTTAGAGGCTAACGTATCGTGATAGTTCGATTCATTAAATTTAGGGCTTAAGTGCAAAATGTTAAATATATCGAAAACGGTGCACCGTAGAGCAAAACGGACAAAATTTTTCTGCCTAATACCGAGGTTCGCAGTATGAGGAACAAGAAAATCATAGTCTAATGATGGGATCAACGGTTCGGTTCCTACTTAGGCCCTTTGGCATTTGCTCTGTTTTAGCTTGTATTGAAGCGAGTCTTCGTAACATGATCAGGTCTAGCTATGGTAGAGAGTATAACGTACCGTGCAGGTTCGATTCATTAAATTTGGAGGCTTAAATGCAAAATGTTAAATATCTCGAAAACGATGCATCGTAGAGCAAAACGGACAAATTTTTTCCGCCTAATACGTAGGTTCGTAGTATCAGGAACAAGAAAAAACATAGTCTAATGATGAGATCAACGGTTCGATTCCTACTTAAGCCCTTTGGCATTCGCAGCTATCTATTTCTACAAGATGGTGGCTGCTCTTATGAGAAACAAGATGCCTTGAGACGTCCTAGGGATGCTTACGCAAGATGGCAGACACACAATGGTGACTATACATAGCCCCTTATGAGACGGCCTAGGGGTGCTCGCACAAGATGGCGGCTACTCTTATGAAGAAAGCTAGCTTAGAGGCTACTGCGCAAGATAACAGCTGCTGTTATGCATGTGGTGGAGAGCAATTTGAAATTCTATGTGCTTAATCAACAGAGCACCCTGCTGCCCCTCCTTAGCTGAAATGTGGTGGTGGATAATTTGAAAAATTCTTTTGACAGCTATCATCTTTAAAAACAATGGCGACTATACATAGGCTGTTAAGGTCTTATCATTCTCCTCCTCCTCCTCCTCCTCCTCCCCCTCCTCCTTCTCTACCTCCTCCTCCGCCTCTTATGTCAAGGCATAGCTTTATATCGAACAAGTTTAAACCTGCATCGCGAAGGCAAGCGTGTGCAGCGATAACATTATTGTGCATGTTTAGACTTTCGAAACATAAGAAGAGTAGAATCAAACGCTGTACTCGATACGACATGTGATCAGAACATTGATTGATGCGTTCAGAAAAACAAAATAAGTGATCAAGACTAGAATCGAACAATGTACTCAATACATCATGTGTTTAGAATATGTCAGGGGATACGCTTGTTCTAAGAAGATCAGATTGAAACATAACAAGACTAGAATAGAACACTGTAATCGATGTTGTTAACTTCAACATGTGATCAGAACATTGATTTATGTGTTCAGAACACAAAATAAGTGATCATGACTAGAATCGAACACTGTACTCGATACAACATGTGATCAGAACATTGATCGATGTGTTCAGAACACGAAATAAGTGATCAAGACTAGAATCGAACACTGTACTCAATACAACATGTGTTTAGAACATGTTAGGGGGTACCCTTGTTCTAAGAAGATCAGAATGAAACATAACAAGACTAGAATCGATGTTGTTAACCTCAACATATGATCAGAACATTGTTTGATGTGTTCAGAGCAAAAGTACAATTTTGATGATTTGCTTAGTGTAAAATCAAAAACTATGGAAACACACTGTGCACATATCGCGTAGCTAACTCGCTCAGTAAGCAATATTGCAAAACTACAACTTCAATGATTTGCATAGTGTAAAAATCAAAAACACACTGTACCCATACTGCGCAGCTAACTCGCTCGGTAAACGATATAGCCAAAGTATAACTTCAAATTATTTACCTTCCATCATTCGTCTTGTGTGTAAAAATCAGTCGAACAAGTTATCGCATAAACATGGCTGAAAAAAAATCGTGATAGGGTATGGAACCCAGGGGTTACATCTTATCAGAAGGGCAAAAAGGATGAAAGGACTCTTCCTCCTCCTTACCGCACATTCCTTGAAGGGCTAATTGGCTGAAGGGCTAATGGGCTAAAGGGCTAAAGGGCGAATGGGCTAAAGGGCTAATGGGCTAAAGGGCTAAAGGAGCAACAACCTCGTCGATCGCTATCAGCAAGAACGCTTGTACTTTGTTAAGTGTAGAAAATTAATCTTTATTTGTAAATGGTTTCATGTTCAGAACAAGGAATGGAAAATCCCCGAGGTGCGATGAGTTACGTTTTTCGAACTAGTGTTTGGAACACTGAACTTTTCAAGATGATAGCAGAGAGTTTAGCAATGTTCTGTTGTTGGATTTTAAATTCCGCGCTACAACATGCATAAGGTGGTAGCCTTGAGGTTTACCGCCGTAAAGATGGCAAGAGTGAGGTTAACAATGTTCTGTTGTTGGATTTTAAATTCCGCGCTACAACATGCATAAGGTGGTAGCCTTGAGGTTTACCGCCGTAAAGATGGCAAGAATGAGGTTAACAATGTTCTGCTGTTGGATTTTAAATTCCGCGCTATAACATGCATAAGGTGGCAGCCTTGAGGTTTACCGCCGTAAAGATGGCAGCAGTGAGGTTAGCGACGCTCTATTGTCCTTCAAAGTGAGGTTAGGGTTCGTCAAGAAGACAGCTGTCAAAAAAGCACGTGGCTATGTTTACCAAACAAGAGCACGTAGTCGTGACGTCACGGTCACGTAATCAATCCTTAGCTCGACGTCGTTAAGAGCAGTATTAGGGCTAGCTATGCTTAAAAGTCTTGGGAACAGAGCAGCAGTATGAATTGCTATGTTTCAAAGCGTGTACACATGACCTATCGATTTTACATGCATCGACCATCGAACTAAACTTCATCCGCTAGATCGTGCTGCTATCTTAGCATAACCTATACCCATAAAATTAAAGTACAATGAATAGCCATGTTTCAAAGCGTGTACACATCACCTATCGATTTTGCACACATCGACTCTCGTACTAAACTTCTTCCGCTAGATTGTGCTGCTATCTTAGCATAACCTATACGCGTGACCTTAAGGTACAAAGAATAGCCATGTTTCAAAGCGTGTACACATTACCTATCAACTTTGCATGCAACAAATATCGTACTAAACTTCTTCCGCTAGGTTGTGCTATCTTAGCATAACTTATACACATGAACTTAAAGTACAAAGAATAGCCATGTTTCAAAGCGTGTACACATTACTTATTGATTTTGCATGCATCAAATATCGTACTAAATTTCTTCCGCTAGATTGTGCTGCTATCTTAGCATAACCTATACCCATGAACTTAAAGTATAATGAATAGTCATGTTTCAAAGCGTGTACACATCAACTATCGAATTTGCATGTATCGACTCTCGTACTAAACTTCTGCAGGTAGATTGTGCTGCTATCTCAGCATAACTAAGACGCATGAACTTAAAGAACAAAGAAGACCTATGTCTCAAAACGTGTACACATTACCTATCGATTTTGCAAGCATCGACTCTCGTACTAAACTTCTTCCGCTAGATTGTGCTGCTATCTTAGCGTAACCTATACGCATGACCTTAAGGTACAAAGAATAGCCATGTTTCAAAGCGTGTACACATTACCTATCGACTTTGCATGCAACAAATATCGTACTAAACTTCTTCCGCTAGGTTGTGCTATCTTAGCATAACTTATACACATGAACTTGAAGTACAAAGAATAGCCATGTTTCAAAGCGTGTACACATTACTTATTGATTTTGCATGCATCAAATATCGTACTAAATTTCTTCCGCTAGATTGTGCTGCTATCTTAGCATAACCTATACCCATGAACTTAAAGTATAATGAATAGTCATGTTTCAAAGCGTGTACACATCAACTATCGAATTTGCATGTATCGACTCTCGTACTAAACTTCTGCAGGTAGATTGTGCTGCTATCTCACCATAACTAAGACGCATAACTTAAAGAACAAAGAAGAGCTATGTCTCAAAACGTGTACACATTACCTATCGATTTTGCAAGCATCGACTCTCGTACTAAACTTCTTCCGCTAGATTGTGCTGCTATCTTAGCGTAACCTATACGCATGACCTTAAGGTACAAAGAATAGCCATGTTTCAAAGCGTGTACACATTACCTATCGACTTTGCATGCAACAAATATCCTACTAAACTTCTTCCGCTAGGTTGTGCTGCTATCTTAGCATAACTTATACACATGAACTAAAAGTACGAAGAATAGCCATGTTTCAAAGCGTGTACACATTACTTATTGATTTTGCATGCATCAAATATCGTACTAAATTTCTTCCGCTAGATTGTGCTGCTATCTTAGCATAACCTATACCCATGAACTTAAAGTATAATGAATAGTCATGTTTCAAAGCGTGTACACATCAACTATCGAATTTGCATGTATCGACTCTCGTACTAAAATTCTGCAGGTAGATTGTGCTGCTATCTCAGCATAACTAAGACGCATGAACTTAAAGAACAAAGAAGAGCTATGTCTCAAAACGTGTACACATTACCTATCGATTTTGCAAGCATCGACTCTCGTACTAAACTTCTTCCGCTAGATTGTGCTGCTATCTTAGCGTAACCTATACGCATGACCTTAAGGTACAAAGAATAGCCATGTTTCAAAGCGTGTACACATTACCTATCGACTTTGTATGCAACAAATATCGTACTAAACTTCTTCCGCTAGGTTGTGCTGCTATCTTAGCATAACTTATACACATGAACTTAAAGTACGAAGAATAGCCATGTTTCAAAGCGTGTACACATTACTTATTGATTTTGCATTCATCGAATCTCGTACTAAATTTCTTCCGCTAGATTGTGCTGCTATCTTAGCATAACCTATACCCATGAACTTAAAGTACAACGAATAGTCATGTTTTAAAGCGTGTACGCATCAACTATCGATTTTGCATGTATCGACTCTCGTGCAAAACTTCTTCAGGTAGATTGTGCTGCTATCTTAGCATAACTAAGACGCATGAACTTAAAGTACAAAGAATAGCCTTGTTTCAAAGCGTGTACACATTACCTAATGATTTTGCAAGCATCGACTCTCGTACTAAACTTCTTCCACTAGATTGTGCTAAAATCGTGTAAGTGTGCTGCTATCTTAGCATAACCTATCGATTTTACATGCATCGACTATCGCAAGCATAACTAAGACGCATGAACTTAAAGTACAAAGAATAGCCTTGTTTCAAAGCGTGTACAGATCACCCTGAACTTCTTCCGCCAGATTGTGCTGCTATCTTAGCATAACCTATACGTATGACTTTAAGGTACAAAGAATAGCCATGTTTCAAAGCGTGTACACATTACCTATCGACTTTGCATGTATCGACTCTCGTACAAAACTTCTTCCGCTAGGTTGTGCTGCTATCTTAGCATAACTCATACACATGAACTTAAAGTACAAAGAATAGCCTTGTTTCAAAGCGTTTACACATTACCTAATGATTTTGCACGCAACGACTATCATACTAAACGTTTTCCACTAGATTGTGCTAAAATCATGTAAGTGTGCTGCTATCTTAGCATAACCTATCGATTTTACATGCATCGACTATCGTACTAGACTTTTTCCGCTAGAGCATGTAGCAACCGCTTTTGTGTATCCCAAACCCCTGTGCACGAACTTAAAGCATAAAGATGAGCTATGTTCTAAAGCGTGTACACATCACCTATCGATAATGTATGTATCGAATATCGTACTAAACTTCTCCTGCTAGAGCGTACGAGTATCGCTTGTACGTGCACGAACTTAAAGCATAAAGAATAGCAATGTATAAAAATCTTGTAAACAAAGCAGCAGCATTACGTATAGTCAAGATTAAATGCGTGCACACATCATGTATCCATGATGCACACAGTACTAAACTTATTCCATTAGAATGTACAAAGTTCGCATGTGTTTGTACTGCTATCTTAGCATAGCCTATGTGCATGAACTTAAAGCATAAAGAATAGTTATGTGTAAAAAATCTTGTGAACATAGCAGAGTCTTAACTACGTAGGTGTAGACATTGAACTTTACATGCTGAGGCAACATACTACGTGACCGTGACGTCACGACCACGTGCTCTTGTTTGGTAAACATAGCCACGTGCTTTTTTGACAGCTGTCTTCTTGACGAACCCTAACCTCACTTTGAAGGACAATAGAGCGTCGCTAACCTCACTACTGCCATCTTTACGGCGGTAAACCTCAAGGCCGCCACCTTATGCATGTTATAGCGCGGAATTTAAAATCCAACAGCAGAACATTGTTAACCTCACTCTTGCCATCTTTACGGCGGTAAACCTCAAGGCTACCACCTTATGCATGTTGTAGCGCGGAATTTAAAATCCAACAACAGAACATTGTTAACCTCACTCTTGCCATCTTTACGGCGGTAAACCTCAAGGCTACCACCTTATGCATGTTGTAGCGCGGAATTTAAAATCCAACAACAGAACATTGCTAAACTCTCTGCTATCATCTTGAAAAGTTCAGTGTTCCAAACACTAGTTCGAAAAACGTAACTCATCGCACCTCGGGGATTTTCCATTCCTTGTTCTGAACATGAAACCATTTACAAATAAAGATTAATTTTCTACACTTAACAAAGTACAAGCGTTCTTGCTGATAGCGATCGACGAGGTTGTTGCTCCTTTAGCCCTTTAGCCCATTAGCCCTTTAGCCCATTAGCCCTTTAGCCCTTTAGCCCATTAGCCCTTCAGCCAATTAGCCCTTCAAGGAATGTGCGGTAAGGAGGAGGAAGAGTCCTTTCATCCTTTTTGCCCTTCTGATAAGATGTAACCCCTGGGTTCCATACCCTATCACGATTTTTTTCAGCCATGTTTATGCGATAACTTGTTCGACTGATTTTTACACACAAGACGAATGATGGAAGGTAAATAATTTGAAGTTATACTTTGGCTATATCGTTTACCGAGCGAGTTAGCTGCGCAGTATGGGTACAGTGTGTTTTTGATTTTTACACTATGCAAATCATTGAAGTTGTAGTTTTGCAATATTGCTTACTGAGCGAGTTAGCTACGCGATATGTGCACAGTGTGTTTCCATAGTTTTTGATTTTACACTAAGCAAATCATCAAAATTGTACTTTTGCTCTGAACACATCAAACAATGTTCTGATCATATGTTGAGGTTAACAACATCGATTCTAGTCTTGTTATGTTTCATTCTGATCTTCTTAGAACAAGGGTACCCCCTAACATGTTCTAAACACATGTTGTATTGAGTACAGTGTTCGATTCTAGTCTTGATCACTTATTTCGTGTTCTGAACACATCGATCAATGTTCTGATCACATGTTGTATCGAGTACAGTGTTCGATTCTAGTCATGATCACTTATTTTGTGTTCTGAACACATCAATCAATGTTCTGATCACATGTTGAAGTTAACAACATCGATTACAGTGTTCTATTCTAGTCTTGTTATGTTTCAATCTGATCTTCTTAGAACAAGCGTATCCCCTGACATATTCTAAACACATGATGTATTGAGTACATTGTTCGATTCTAGTCTTGATCACTTATTTTGTTTTTCTGAACGCATCAATCAATGTTCTGAACACATGTCGTATCGAGTACAGCGTTTGATTCTACTCTTCTTATGTTTCGAAAGTCTAAACATGCACAATAATGTTATCGCTGCACACGCTTGCCTTCGCGATGCAGGTTTAAACTTGTTCGATATAAAGCTATGCCTTGACATAAGAGGCGGAGGAGGAGTAGAGAAGGAGGAGGGGGAGGAGGAGGAGGAGGAGGAGGAGGAGGAGGAGGAGAATGATAAGACCTTAACAGCCTATGTATAGTCGCCATTGTTTTTAAAGATGATAGCTGTCAAAAGAATTTTTCAAATTATCCACCACCGCATTTCAGCTAAAGAGGGGCAGCAGGGTGCTCTGTTGATTAAGCACATAGAATTTCAAATTGCTCTCCACCACATGCATAACAGCAGCTGTTATCTTGCGCAGTAGCCTCTAAGCTAGCTTTCTTCATAAGAGTAGCCGCCATCTTGTGCGAGCACCCCTAGGCCGTCTCATAAGGAGCTATGTATAGTCACCATTGTGTGTCTGCCATCTTGCGTAAGCATCCCTAGGACGTCTCAAGGCATCTTGTTTCTCATAAGAGCAGCCACCATCTTGTAGAAATAGATAGCTGCGAATGCCAAAGGGCTTAAGTAGGAATCGAACCGTTGATCTCATCATTAGACTATGTTTTTTCTTGTTCCTGATACTACGAACCTACGTATTAGGCGGAAAAATTTTGTCCGTTTTGCTCTACGATGCATCGTTTTCGAGATATTTAACATTTTGCATTTAAGCCTCCAAATTTAATGAATCGAACCTGCACGGTACGTTATACTCTCTACCATAGCTAGACCTGATCATGTTACGAAGACTCGCTTCAATACAAGCTAAAACAGAGCAAATGCCAAAGGGCCTAAGTAGGAACCGAACCGTTGATCCCATCATTAGACTATGATTTTCTTGTTCCTCATACTGCGAACCTAGGTATTAGGCAGAAAAATTTTGTCCGTTTTGCTCTACGGTGCACCGTTTTCGATATATTTAACATTTTGCATTTAAGCCCTAAATTTAATGAATCGAACTATCACAACACGTTAGCCTCTAAGCTAGCATTCTTCATAAGAGTAGCAACTATCTTGCGCAAGCACCCTTAAAGCGTCTCATAAGGAGTTATGTATAGCTGCCATCTTGTGTCCGCCATCTTGCGCAAGCATCCTTAGGGCGTCTCAAGCCATCTTGTCCAAGGACCCTTAAGCCGTCCCATAAGATCAGCCGCTATCTTGCGCAAGCATCCCTAGGGTATCTCATAAGGAGCCATGTATAACTGTCATCTTGCGCAAGCATCCCAAGGGCGTCTCATAAGAACCTGTGTATAGCAGCCATCTTGCGTAAGCACCCTTAAGGAGTCATGTATAGCCACCATCTTATGCAATTAGCGTCGAGAGAGGGCTGCTGTAGAATTTTTCTTTTTAAATTATCCGCCACCACTTTTCAAAGGTATCTAGCTAAAGATGGCAGCACCGCGGATGACAGGTGACGAATTTACATCTACTACGATAAAGAGGGCAGCACGGTGCTCTCTGTATTAAAGATGGCGGATGACAGCTGTCAAAAAAGCACATGGCTATGTTTACCAAACAAGAGCACGTGGAATTTGCCGCCATCACATTTCAAACTAAAGAGGGCAGCACTATGCTCTGTTGATTAAAGATGGCGGATGGTAGCTGTCGAAAAAGCACGTGAGTTTGTTTCCAAACAAGAGCACGTGGAATTTTTCAATTTGCCGCCACCACATTTCAAAGGTATCTAGCTAAAGATGGCAGCACGGTGCTCTCTTGATTAAAGATGGCGGATGATAGCTAACAGAACTTTTCAAATTGTCCGCTACTACGTGCTTAAGGTAGTAGCCATAAAGAGGGCAGCACGGTGTTCTGTGGATTAAAGATGGCGGATGACAGGTGATGAAATTGCCCGCATGATAGTAGCACAGTGCTCTGTTGATGAAAGATGGCGGATGACAGCTGCACGTGGCTTTGTTTCCAAACAAGAGCACGTGGGATTTACCACCACCACATTTCAAACTAAAGAGGGCAGCACTGTGCTCAAAGATGGCAGATGACAGCTGTCAAAAAAGCACGTGAGTTTGTTTTCAAACAAGAGCACGTGGAATTTGCCGCCACCACATAGAGGGCAGCACTGTTCTCTCTGGATTAAAGATGGCTGCTTGTCGAAAAGCATTTTTCAAATTATCCGCCACCACATTTCAAAGGTAAGTAGCTAAAGAGGGCAGCACTGTGCTCAAAGATGGCGGATGACAGCTATCAAAAAAGCACGTGGATTTGTTTATCTCGAGCTAGTGAGGTTAAGTTGGTAGCACTAAGGTTTAGGCCCGTCAAGATGGCAGCACTGCCGATGACAGGTGACGAAAGAGGGCAGCACGGTGCTCTGTAGTTTAAAGATGGCGGATGACAGCTGTCAAAAAAGCACGTGGCTGTCAAAAAGCACGTGGCTTTGTTTATCTCGCGCTAGTGAGGTTAAGTTGGTACTACTGAGGTTTAGGCCCGTCAAGATGGCAGTACTGGGGTTAGCGATGCGTTGTTGTCGATGACAGCTGTCAAAAAGCACGTGGCTTTGTTTACAAATCTGTCGAAAAGCACGTGGCTGTCAAAAAAACACGTGGCTTTGTTTACCTCATGCTAGTTAGGTTAAGTTGGTACCACTAAGGTTTAGGCCCGTCAAGATGGTAGTACTGAGCTTTGCGATGCGTTGTTGTTGATGAGAGCTGTCAAAAAGCACGTGGCTTTGTTTACAAATCTGTCAAAAAGCACGTGGCTGTCAAAAAAAACACGTGGCTTTGTTTACCTCATGCTAGTTAGGTTAAGTTGGTACCACTAAGGTTTAGGCCCGTCAAGGTGGTAGTACTGAGGTTTGCGATGCGTTGTTGTTGATGAGAGCTGTCAAAAAGCACGTGGCTTTGTTTACAAATCTGTCAAAAAGCACGTGGCTGTCAAAAAGCACGTGGCTTTGTTTACCTCGCGCTAGTTAGGTTAAGTTGGCACTACTGAGGTTTAGGCCCGTCAAGATGGCAGTACTGAGGTTAGCGATGCGTTGTTGTCGATGACAGCTGTCAAAAAGCACGTGGCTTTGTTTACAAATTCAAATTTCCCGCGGGAGGTGGAGGAGACCTCTGGGAGGCCTCTGGCTGAGGTGGAGGTGGAGGAGGCCACTGGGAGGCCTCTGGCTGAGGTGGAGGTGGAGGTGGCCACTGGGAGCCTGAGGTGGAGGTGGCCGCCGAACCATCCAATTATACTACTACGGTAAATCATCAGAATAGCCATAGAGATTGTGGGACGGAACGTTTATTGCCTGAGGTTATAGTAACCACTATGGTAAAAAAATCAAAATTGCCCCAGAGGCTCTGGGACGGAACGTTTGTTGTCAGAGATTATAGTAACCACTATGGTAAACCATCAAAATAGCCCCACAGATTGCGGGACGGAACGTTTATTGTCAGAGATTATAGTGGGCACTATCGTAAACCATCCCCACAGACTGTGGAACGGAACGTTTATTTTCAGAGATTATAGTAACCACTGTGGTAAAAAAATCAAAATAGCCCCATAGATTGCGGGACGATATTTTTTATTCTCACATATTATAGTAACCGCTATGGTAAACCATGAAAGTAGCCGCACAGGTAGCGCTACAGTATATTTATTCTCATAGATTATAGTAACCGCTATGGTATTTCATGAAAATATCCCCACAGATTGTGGGACGGAACGTTTATTCTAACAGATTATCGTAACCACTATCGTAATCCATCAAAAAAGCCATAGGGATTGTAGGACGGAACGTTTATTTTCAGATTATGGTAACCACTATGTTAAATCATTCCATTGTTGGATGCGCTAGCGAGTGGTTGACTGTTCCAAGAGCTCTGTGTTATCTCAGTGATAAAGTAGTTAATAATTTTAGAAATTAACCAAATTTTGTGTTGTGTGTATGTGTTTGTGTGTGTGTGTGTGTGTCTGTGGTACATTTAGCTCCACAAATAATTGTGTTTAGTGTTTATTTGTAGTAATCAGCGATTAGTGGCATTTATTTACAGTTTTCACACTGAGTAACTCCGTAGGCGTTCGCTAGATTACAGACGGTAATTTAGAATTGTGTGAAAGAAGAAACATATCTCTCTTTTAATAGTATTATAAAAATATCCGTAGGTTTGTTGATAAAAATACGGTACTTACAAAGACGGGGTATTAAAAAGAGTCGTAACTTCGGCAGCGGTTATATCTATTAGTGCTGGCATTTGACAGGGTATTTCAAATAGCAGTTCAACGGTCCCACCTCACGAAGGTAATAACTTCTTTTAATAACGCGATACTGTCGTAAATTTTGTTTAAAGAACGGATTTCAACAGAATAGACAGTATTTCACTGGCGAAATAGTTAACAGTCGTAATTGTTATTGATTATTGTCGCTCTTGTTATTCAAATATTGGCATTGTTGGCTACACTCTGTGAACAAAGGGCGTAGTGTATCAAGGAAATATAAATAAAAATCAGCTGATTCTATTCCGATCATTAGTAGTTCTGAATAGGCATTTAAAGTATCCGTAATTTATATTTCACACCCTCGACATTTCAGTATTTATGAGCGGTTAGCTAATAATCAAGTTCCTACAGTCGAATCGCATTCTCTTTGTCGTACGGTGCGGATCGTTCTTTGGTTGCAGTCTGGTGTTTGCCTGCGCTGATAAGTAGTGTGTGAACGTTTGACGAGTGTGTGTCTGTGTAAGCTTTGGCGATGGATACTGATAGTGGAGGAGATGAGGCACCGGATCCCTCATCCAATGCCAATGTTGGTCGTGAAGAAACTGTGCCGATGCAAACCGATTTGATTAATCTCACTTCAAATATTAATTCATTACAGCAGCCTTTACAACCTCAACAGTCTAATGACGCTCAACCACCTCCTCCACCTCCTGAAGAGTTGGAGGTTTATCAACAGGCTCATTTTGGTCCATCTATTGTCTTTGTTGAATCCACTAAGTCGAAAAATGTTGGTGGGTTTCATCCCATGGCGCTTGGGCGATTGTTTTACGATAATGATATTTTTGTGAAAGGTATAACGCCCAAAGGACGAAATATATTATTGGTGGAATTTAGTTCGAGATACAAGCTAATTCCTTTCTACGTCATTCAATACTTGCAGCTCACTTTTTGAAAGCATATATTCCCAGTTCCAATATCTTTCGTGTTGTACTTATACGCGGTGTGGAAAAGAATGTTGCTGATTCTGACATTCTTAAATACCTCAAATATGATGTTCGTGTCAAACCGGTCAAGCAGGTTAACCGTAAGGTTGTGGAGCCCAGTGGAGTGACCTACATTCCTACTGGAACAGTTAAGATTGTTTTTCGCTCTCAGACTCTTCCTCAATAAGTCTCCTTGTTTCAAGTGCATTTAGAGGTTCACCCTTTCATATTCTCTCCGATTATATGTTCAAAATGTCAGCGATATGGACACACGATTAAAAACTGTCAGGCTAAGTCACTCCGATGTGGGCATTGTGCGTTACATCACCTTACATCTGAGTGTCAAGAAAATATTCGCCGATGTGTTCACTGTCATCAGGAACATTATACTGGCTCATCAAACTGCCCTACTCATTAACATCAAACTGCCCTTAAAACGCTTATGTGTACAGAAAATCTATCCTTTTCCGAGCCTTCTGCTAGAATACCTTCGACCCAATTTGACATGTCCAATAATACCCATCATTTTCCACCTCTTCCTTCTACTAGTTCCTCTTCACCTGTGGAAACCCCCAGGAAACGTAAATTTACTCAGGTGGTTATGAAAGAGCCCCGTCCCATTCCAACACCTGGTTTTGATAAGTCTGGGTATCTTAATCTCATCAGACCCACTCCAGTGTCTTAACATACGTCGGTCTTTCCATCTACTTCATCTTCCCCGTCCCCGATTCCTTCTACGTCCCGTAATTTTCAGTGTTTACCTTCAGCTCCTTCTCAACCATCTAGTTCCCCTGTGCTACGGCAAAAGGCGTATCTCCAAAGTGGTATTCATCAACTATTTCTACAACTTATTCAATTATTAGGGGACCAGCCACATGTTGCACATACATTTTATAAGCTTCGTGACTGTGTGCACACTATGTTTTCTTTAGATGCTTCGTATCCTGCAGTGGAATGCTAGGAGTATTCCTTCTAAACGGTATGAGTTACAATTTTTGATAAACGAAATTTCCCCATTCATTATAGCAATACAGGAGACTAGGTTTTCCCCATAATCTGAGTTTTATTTAAATGGCTTTAATGTTGAGCGTTGTGATGGTGTTGGTTACGGTGGTGTTGCTCTATTTATTCACCATAGTTTATCCTATCAACGACTTCATATCTCGTATTGTCTACCCCATACGTTTGCTATTGGTATCTCATATAATCGCCTTTCCATTATTAACCTTTACTGCCCTCCAGATCTTTCTATTTCTCATATTCAATGGTGTCTATTCTTGCAGCAATTTTCTTCTCATAACGAGCTTCTCCTCTTAGGGGACTTCAATCATCACCATTCTATGTGGGAAGCAGTAGTGATACTTCCCTGGGTTCTTATTTCCTCACTGCTTCCCAATCGCATGACTTTGTAATGTTAAACGATGGTTCTCCCACGCGCCTCACTCCCCCCGGCTCTCATCCCAGTGCTGTGGATTTATCATTATGTCGTCCTGCAATGGCTTCGGTTGTAACTTGGCACCGTCTTACTGATACACATTCTAGCGACCATTTCCCTATTATTCTTACGTATGGTCTTGGTAGGTTTCCTAGTTCTTCTTCTACTCCTACATGTATCAGTAATGTTCGCTCCCTCCGTCACTTTGATAGAGTATCTTTTATTTCTTATGTTACCCATCGTATTGAGATTATTTCGGATACTATTTTGTCCTTTTCTACTCTCTTTCAATTCATACAAGATTATCTCGATCTTTACCATCCCTATAAACCTATTTCTTCTCACTCTGTTCGTCCCTCTTCCTTTTTACGATGGTGGGACTCAAAGTGCCATAATCTGGTTCTTAAACGACGCCGTTTATTTCGGATATATAGGAAAACATTAGCCCCCATCATTATTTCCGTCTTAAACAACATATTGCTTACGCTAGACGAGTCTTTCTTTCTAAACGCCGTGCTGCCTGGCGATCCTTTATTTCGTCACTAAACGCTCATACTTCGTCTTCTCAATTATGGAGTGCAATTCGCTCACTTACCCGAGCTTCTCAATACATTCCACCCTCTGTCACCCCTCCACAAATTCTATCTACACTGACTGACAGAGCAAATGCAACACCAAGAAGGAGTGGTTCGAAAGGGATGAAAGTTGGGGAAAAAACAGAGACGGCACGGACGAATAATTGATGTTTATTTCAAACTGATATGCAGGTTACACAATGCGCACGGCATCGACTCATTAGGATGTAGGACCACCGCGAGCGGCGATGCACGCAGAAACACGTCGAGGTACAGAGTCAATAAGAGTGCGGATGGTGTCCTGAGGGATGGTTCTCCATTCTCTGTCAACCATTTGCCACAGTTGGTCGTCCGTACGAGGCTGGGGCAGAGTTTGCAAACGGCGTCCAATGAGCTCCCACACGTGTTCGATTGGTGAGAGATCCGGAGAGTACGCTGGCCACGGAAGCATCTGTACACCTCGTGGAGCCTGTAGGGAGATGCGAGCAGTGTGTGGGCGGGCATTATCCTGCTGAAACAGAGCATTGGGCAGCCCCTGAAGGTACGGGAGAGCCACCGGCCGCAGCACATGCTGCACGTAGCGGTGGGCATTTAACGTGCCTTGAATACGCACTAGAGGTGACGTGGAATCATACGCAATAGCGCCCCAAACCATGATGCCGCGTTGTCTAGCGGTAGGGCGCTCCACAGTTACTGCCGGAATTGACCTTTCTTCACGCCGACGCCACACTCGTCTGCGGTGACTATCACTGACAGAACAGAAGCGTGACTCATCGGAGAACACGACGTTCCGCCATTCCCTCATCCAAGTCGCTCTAGCCCGGCACCATGCCAGGCGTGCACGTCTATGCTGTGGAGTCAATGGTAGTCTTCTGAGCGGACGCCGGGAGTGCAGGCCTCCTTCAACCAATCGACGGGAAATTGTTCTGGTCGATATTGGAACAGCCAGGGTGTCTTGTACATGCTGAAGAATGGCGGTTGACGTGGCGTGCGGGGCTGCCACCGCTTGGCGGCGGATGCGCCGATCCTTGCGTGCTGACGTCACTCGGGCTGCGCCTGGACCCCTCGCACGTGCCACATGTCCCTGCGCCAACCATCTTCGCCACAGGCGCTGCACCGTGGACACATCCCTATGGGTATCGGCTGCGATTTGACGAAGCGACCAACCTGCCCTTCTCAGCCCGACCACCATGCCCCTCGTAAAGTCGTCTGTCTGCTGGAAATGCCTCCGTTGACGGCGGCCTGGCATTCTTAGCTATACACGTGTCCTGTGGCACACGACAACACGTTCTACAATGACTGTCGGCTGAGAAATCACGGTACGAAGTGGGCCATTCGCCAACGCCGTGTCCCATTTATCGTTCGCTACGTGCGCAGCACAGCGGCGCATTTCACATCATGAGCATACGTCAGTGACGTCAGTCTACCCTGCACCACTCCTTCTTGGTGTTGCATTTGCTCTGTCAGTCTCACTCACTCCTCATTATGTTGTGCCCGACTTTACTATCCCCCTGTCTCCATGCTCTTTCTACTCCAACCTATACACCTTCTGAACTTGAGGCCACCTTGTGTAACGCAAAGAGTTCGTCTCCAGGCCCTGATTATATATCATATGATATGCTCCGGATCCTCCCTCTACGTGCTAAACAAGCTTTATTAGCTCTCTATAATAATATACTTCTCACTACTTCTGTTCCTACCTCTTGGAATGAATTTTTTTGGTGCCTATCCCCAAACCTGGTCAACTTCACACTGACGCTAACAGCTTTCGAGGGATTGTCCTTGGTTCGTGTATACGCAAGAAGTTTTTAAAAATTCTCCATCAACGAATCCTGTGGTCTTTTGAATATTATAATTTGGTTCCCAAATATCAATTCGCCTACTTTAAAGGTCGTTGTGCTCAAGATGCTATTAACATTTTAATTATAGATATCTTCTTAGCGCAAATTCGGAAGGATTGTCTTATTGCTATTTTTTTGGACGTACGAGGAGCTTTTGACTCCATACCACTTCATCTTCTCTGGACTAATCTCGCACAGAAAGGTTTTCCTGCTCATTTTCTCCACATCTTGCGTAATTTGTTTACGTATCGGAAACTTTCACTTAAATCTGCTTATTCTTCTCTTCCTTGTCGTCTGTCATCTGTCGGTGTTCCTCAGGGAGACATTTTAAGTGGTCCGCTGTTCACCCTGTATATGAGTAATCTTGAACAATTGGTTACACAAAAAGCTCGCATTCTCTTTTATGCTGATGATATAGTTCTTTATTATTCTCATAGTAATGTCGATGTGTGTCGTCATCATATATATCAGCTAATGGAGCAAGTCATTACATGGCTTACTTTCCATGGTCTTCAACTTTCCACCTCCAAATGCTGTGCAATGTTTTTTTTACCTCTAAGCGTAGGTTTAACTCTGAGCCACTTGTTTTCGATTCTCATGTCATTCCTTTTTGTTCCTCCCATAAATACCTTGGTGTTATGCTAGACCGCTCGTTATCTTGGAAACATCATATTACTCAGTTACGTAATTCTTCTGATACGCATATTAAAATTCTCCAAGCGGTTACTAGACGATCATGGGGTGCTGACCCTGGCACAGCTCAGTTGTTATAATAATAATTTATTTAACGCGCACAATGTGCTCAGTTGTTATATTCCGCTACTATTCGCTGTAGACTCGACTACTGTGCGCATGTTATAGATACTGCACCGAATTCTTTTCTTAACCACTTAAATACTTTACAATTTAAAGCCCTGAGAACTTGTGTTGGAGCATTGTTGTCTACCCGTACTAATGCTCTCCTTGTCGAGACCGGTGAGCTCCCTCTTCCAATTCGCCGTAAAATGATAAAATCTAAATATTTACTTAAAAGATTTGCCATGGCTCAACACCCATTGTTTCCTAAATTGCAGTTATTAGATGAATACTCTCTTCTTTCACAGGCCCGCCGTCGTAAGATGCCTGCTTTGTTGTTGTATGCATATCAATTTCTTCTCTCCTATAAAAATACTATCTTACGCACTGCGTCTTCCCACTTTTATTCAGTACATTTTGACTGTTTATTTTTGTCCCTTCTATATCTCCCCTAAATCTTCTTTTTCCTCTTCTATTCCTGGTTCTTCGTTGACTGGCCTTCCTTTTAAGAAGCTACGTTTTGCTCTCAGTGATTCTGGCGTCAACATATATACAGACGGCTCAAAAAACTCTTCTGGCGTTGGAGCAGCGTTCTATATTGTCAATACCAATGTTGCTGAAATCTATCGTTTACCCAGAGAATTTTCTATCTACACTGCGGAAATTTTTGCTATTCGTCAAGCTCTCAAGCTCTCATGTGCATTAAGCATCATTATATACCTAAGGCAGCTCTTTATACGGATTCTCTCAGTGTCAGTAGTATAATAAGCGGGTTCTTCGGCCTCCTCCCGCGGGAAATTTGAATTCTGGCGGGAAATTTGAATTTTGGCGGGAGATTTGAATTTGTAAACAAAGCCACGTGCTTTTTGACAGCTGTCATCGACAACAACGCATCGCTAACCTCACTGCTGCCATCTTGACGGGCCTAAACCTCAGTGGTACCAACTTAACCTCACTAGCGCTAGTTAGGTTAAGTTGGTACCACTGAGGTTTAAGCCCGTCAAGATGGCAGTACTGAGTAGGGTTGGGCACTATGTCCCTGTTTCGGCACAAAGTGCCGGTGCACAGTTATGTTCCGCTGTTCCAGAACACCGAGTGTCAATTGTTCCGCCAACTTAACCTCACTAGCGCTAGTTAGGTTAAGTTGGTACCACTGAGGTATAAGCCCGTCAAGATGGCAGTACTGAGTAGGGTTGGGCACTATGTACCTGTTTCGGCACAAAGTGCCGGTGCACATTTATGTTCCGCTGTTCCAGAACACCGAGTGTCAATTGTTCCGAAACATTCTCAAGCGAGCCGCAGACAATGACTCGCTGTCCCATCAGAAGCGCCACTATGCACTGCCCTTCGCCTACTAGCTGAACTGTGCAGCGGGCACACGGGACGCGGGACTGTAACATCGCAGTGTAGAGAGAACTTCGAGAGGCAACATTACATGCTCCGCGCCAATGGGAACATTACAACATTACAAAGCCACGTGTTTTTTGACAGCCACGTGCTTTTTGACAGACAACAACGCATCGCTAACCTCAGTACTGCCATCTTGACGGGCCTAAACCTCAGTGGTACCAACTTAACCTAACTAGCGCGAGATAAACAAAGCCACGTGTTTTTTGACAGCCACGTGCTTTTTGACAGACAACAACGCATCGCTAACCTCAGTACTGCCATCTTGACGGGCTGACGGCGTTGGAGCCACGTGCTTTTTTGACAGCTGTCATCCGCCATATTTAAACTACAGAGCACCGTGCTGCCCTCTTTATCGCAGTAGCTGCAAATTCGTCACCTGTCATCGGCAGTGCTGCCATCTTGGCGGGCCTAAACCTTAGTGCTACCAACTTAACCTCACTAGCGCTAGTTAGGTTAAGTTGGTACCACTGAGGTTTAAGCCCGTCAAGATGGCAGTACTGAGTAGGGTTGGGCACTATGTCCCTGTTTCGGCACAAAGTGCCGGTGCACAGTTATGTTCCGCTGTTCCAGAACACCGAGTGTCAATTGTTCCGAAACATTCTCAAGCGAGCCGCAGACAATGACTCGCTGTCCCATCAGAAGCGCCACTATGCACTGCCCTTCGCCTACTAGCTGAAATGTGCAGCGGGCGCACGGGACGCGGGACTGTAACATCGCAGTGTGGAGAGAACTTCGAGAGGCAACATTACATGCTCCGCGCCAATGGGAACTGGGAGTGTGCCTGTACGGAACGTGCTGTGTGGTGTGTGCCTGTGTGTAGTTATGGCCATGGTCCAGCATAAAGCTGCAGGGAACGTGAACGAACAGTCGGAACACTGAAATTCGCGCCCAATAGTCACGTTAAAGGCTGCTATTAGGTTAAGATTTTTCCGGTCAATATAAAATACACATAACACGGTTACAATGGCAGTGCAGGTGTTTAAAAGTAACCAATTCAAGAATATTTTCACCAGTTGAATGTATTGGCCTGTATTGTGAGTAATTAGTGAGTAATTAATATCTCGAAAATTTAAATCAACACTTTCTCGGGGATTGAAGTTAAACATTAATTTGGACTTTAAGGAAACTTTTAAGCCCAAGAAGAATATGGGTCGTCGCTTTGGAATTAAAAATATAACTGGATGAATGCATTGTTGTACTTTCCTGCTGTTAGGCCGGGCGAACATTGAGAAGCAGTTGGCCGCAGAGCAGAACAGCGCGAAGCTTACAAAACTGCGAAGTGGACGTGAGCGCACATTGCCATGCAGGGTCTCGTCGGTTTTCAGAAATAACATGTTTTCTTTAGACTCTGTGATATTGGGGCATCCAGTATAAAGAGGCTCTTTTTTCTTTTTCTTCAAGCATTCGCGATTTTTCTCATTTTGTTAGTCATCTTCACAATTTCCCTTGTGCTGATGGCAACGCGGTTATTCAGCTTAAGACAATCGCAATAAAAACAAACACCTTCGCCAGTTTACAAGACTGAACAATATTTCTATGTTACCGATGTTCGGTGTTCATATGGACTAAGCAAAGAATTTAATTCATGATTATTTTTTTTATTTTTTACGTCGCACCGACACAGATAGGTCTTATGGCAACGATGGAATAGGAAAGGGCTAGGAATGGGAAAGAAGCGACCGAGGCCTTAATTAAGGTACAGCCCCCCAGCATTAGCCTGGTGTGAAAATGGGAAACAACGGAAAACTATCTTCACGGTTGCCGACAGTGGGGTTCGAACCCATGCAAGCTCATAGCAAGGCGATCCTAACCGCACGACCAACTTGCATGGTAAATTCATTAATAGAATAACAGTGGGGGGAGGGAAAAATATGTATTTACACATGTACTGCTAGATTTTCATCTAGTTGTTACGAGACACAAGATACTAAAATCAATCAACATTGACAATCTGTTGTGAACGCGTTTGCATTTATATTTGACAAGACATGATAAATGATTTTCCGTATTTATCTCTTCACATAAATGTGATGATGGATGACGGCAACGGAGTCGGCGATGATGCTCTCCATAATCAGCATTAGATCTTTGTCTTAAATTCTATATGTTGCGAGAACTTGGGTCATGGATTGTTTCATAGATATATGAGGATTACATTCCTTTGTTTGCTGTTTGTTTAACTTCGCACTAACATATCGAAGGTTTTCGGCGACGGAAGAAGGGTGGAAGATTGGGAAGGTAGCGAGCGTGGCCTTAATTAAGGTACAGTCCCAGCATTTGCCTAGTGTGAAAATAGGAAACCACGGAAAACCATCTTCAGGGCTGCCGACAGTGGGGTTCGAACCCACTATCACCCGAATGCAAGCTCACAGATGCGCGACCCTAACCGCACGGCCACTTGCTCGGTGGATTACATTTCGGCCTTTCTCTAAACTACCTTGTTACGCAGCGTGAATAAAATGATTTATAGCCTAGACTGTAGTGCCTTATTCCCCGAATTTACATACCGATTTTGATTAAATTCTGTTCAGCCATTTTCTCACGAACATACATACATACATACATACATACATACATACATACATACATACATACATACATACATACATAAGTACGTACATACTGCATTGCAGTCCACATGATTCACATAGTACCTACAAAACAGGGTGAGACTGAATGGCTGTGGTAATTTTCTCCATTTCTTAACTAACTGCGTGACACGTGCGCAGGAAACTGTTTCGAAGACATCGCGTGGTAGGCGGAAGTACGTGCAGAACCGGCCTGCTCTGCTCTGTCCTGCCCTGTCTGTCAACTTGCGATGGTGCAATTATTTGTGTGGATTACAAAAATCTGCTCTGCGCGGCACTGCTTTAGCTGCTTTGCCTACGCCCCAATGTGCGCCCCGCCTTATGCTCTCTGCACTTCGAATTCCTTCCCTCTCAACTTCCATTTACTTTCTTCAATATCTCGAAAATTTCCCTCAACACTTTCTCGGGGATTGACGTTAAAAATTAATTTGGACTTTAAGAAAACTTTTAAGCCCAAGAAAAATACGGGTCATCGCTTTGGAATTAAAGATATTACTGGAAGAAAACATGTTGACACTCCAACACAGGGCGGCACACAGCCGGTATCGACAGGCAGACACAGCCAAGGCCAACTAATCTATCTAGTGCGGCCTTGGCACAGCACGTTCGGTTCAGGCACATCCAGCTGAAAGCGGAGCATGTCCTGCTGCCTCTCGAAGTCCTCTCTAGGACGCAGTTACAGTCCTGTGTCCTGTGTCCCGCGTCTCGGCACTCTGTACCGAAACACTCCGCCTCAAGTTCCTAATGTTGCGGAACAAGTGAATGTTCCGGTCTGCCCAACCCTGGTACTGAGGTTAGCGATGCGTTGTTGTCTGTCAAAAAGCACCTGGCTGTCAAAAACACGTGGCTTTGTTTATCTCGCGCTAGTTAGGTTAAGTTGGTACCACTGAGGTTTAGGCCCGTCAAGATGGCAGTACTGAGGTTAGCGATGCGTTGTTGTCTGTCAAAAAGCACGTGGCTGTCAAAAAACACGTGGCTTTGTTTACCTCGCGCTAGTTAGGTTAAGTTGGTACCACTGAGGTTTAGGCCCGTCAAGATGGCAGCAGTGAGGTTAGCGATGCGTTGTTGTCGATGACAGCTGTCAAAAAGCACGTGGCTTTGTTTACAAATTCAAATCTCCCGCCAAAAATTCAAATTTCCCGCGGGAGGAGGCCGCAGAACCCGCTTGTTATACTACTAGTGTCGTTCAGTCGCTCATGTCCTCCCATTTTTCTTTTAACTGGTATTTGTATCATGTTAAAAGTCTCATTTATTCCTTGCATCAATCTGGGGTGGTTCTCACTTTTGTCTGGGTCCCTAGTCATATAGTCATATAGTCTATGGGAATGAACAGGCGGATTTATTCGCTAAGCGAGCTGCTCGTGATGGAAAATCCCTGCTTAAACTTGCAGTTCCTCTACCCGATTTTTACCCTGTTCTTAAGCATTCCGCTTATCGTCAGTGGCAAGAAGATTGGACTCGATCAGCTTCTTATAAAGGTCGCTATTATTACAATATCCAGCCTTGTATTTCTCCCTCTCCTTGGTATTTGAAGGGTAATTATTCTCGCCGTCACATTACCAACATTATTCGTCTTCGCTTTAATCATGCGCTTACTCCTCTGTTTACACATCGTTTTAACCTCTCCCCCCACTCCTCCTGTCTATGTGGTAGGCCTACTCCGAGTGCTGATGTAAATCATTTATTATTCCAATGCCCTGTATATGATTCTTTTCGTCCGGCTTTTATTTCTCGTCTTATCAGTCTTCAGACAGCTCTCCCCACCAATGTCTCCTGTTTGCTTACCAATATGTCTCCTGCTATAATACATGCTATCAATCAATATTTGGATGGCTCTCACATTCATTTGTAAATTACTGGTAAATTACTATCTTTTTATTGTTCGCACGGTTACATACTCCTGCTTCCACTGTTTTTTGCTTCTACGCACTTCCTTTGATATGTTACACGCTACTTAAGATGTGTACATAGACCTGATGCTCAACTCTGTTCTTGGGACCTTCGTAGTGAGATTCATTGCGTGCGACCTTCGTAGTGTGAATAATTGCGTGTGATTTCGCATTATAAGTGTAATATCACGATAATAAGTGTAGTGGCTGGGTGAAATAATAGAGCCCATAACCTCTCCAACAACAACAACAACAACAACAACAACAAATTTCTACATTCCAGTAGCTGCAATTCAAGTCCCTGGCGTAGTTTAGACCGAAATACTTATGAGAAATTATTGTAAACAACCTCATATTTTTCAACATTTAAGGACACTTTATCTCCGTCTCGCGGAGTAGGGAAAATATTAGTAATCCACCATCTGTAAATATCAAATAACCACATTTCAGTTGAGAATTTTATAATATATTTAATGCAGCCAAATAGCCATAACTGAGAATATAGGTTACATTGATGGGTTACATATTTGCATAATCACTTATAGACATTGTTCTTCTTGTACAGAATTCAATGTGGTACTGTTCACACGTTTTTCCACATAGTCTGCACTCACAGTCTATACCTAGGTCATGGAAGTGTTTTGATTTGCAGAGTAGGTGATGAAAACCGTGAACTGCTAATCTTGTAATGATATGTCTTAATTCAAAATTAGCTTTTGTCCACGAGCGATCTATCATTGCCCCTGTGCCATAGAAGTCTGGTTGGACTTCTTCTCTCTTCTCCGTCAGATTTGCTAGCAGTTTCTTTGATGCACCGGTGTTCGGTAGTGGCATACTTGTCCGGAGATCTTCTATGAGAAATGATTCCCTTGCGAGGAGATATACAAGTCTAGATCGTGTCGTTTTTGATACACCTATCACCTTCTTTATATAGTTTGCTTTCACCTTTTCCAAGGTTGGTAAGTTCCTCATTGTTAAATGTGTCCAGATAATTTCAATGCCATAAGTCATTATTGGCACAATTTTTACTCTGTATAGCAACATTGCTGTCTCCAGACTTAGTGATCTAATGTCTTTTATTTCAAGCATTGCCATCATTGCTTGAGTTGCCTTTTCTGTGACATGTTTTGTGCAACAATATGCACTCGATTGCAGGGTGATGCCTAAATATTTGAAGTCTGGTACTATCTTTCATTTTTTATCCCGAATGAAGTTCTCTGCTGAGGCGGGTACGTTCCATCCTTTCCTGAACACCATGGTGTCTGTTTTTGAGATGTTTATGAACAGCTTGTTTTCGGAGCACCAGTTTTGGAGGTTATTTACAGTTTCCTGTAATTTTGTTATGTCTCTTGAGCCAATTACAATATCATCGGCATACGCGCAAGAAAATACTCCCTCCTTTTGGGTAATTCTTAGGATATCTGCGGTTGCAACTATAAACAGCAAAGGACTCAGTGGGTCACCCTGTAGGACACCGTTTGATTGAGCTATTGGATCTGATAGAGTGAGGTTATCCGAAACTCGTACTTCGTTCCATTGCAGTATTGATGTGATGAGGTAGGTCCATATGTTGTTCGTGCCTAGCATCTCCTTAAGCTTGTCTATCACTAGCTTCCTGTTTATCAGGTCAAAAGCTTTAGTAAAATCTATGAAGATGGTGTAATATTTTCCGTTGTCTTCTAAGGCATCCCAGATTTGGTTTACCAGGAGTTCAATAATGTTTAGAGTTGATCGTCCCTTCCTAAAACCAAATTGGTTCTCTGGCAGATGCTCGTTTATTTCCTCATTTATTTTTCCTGTTATAATTTTGGTGAATATTTTGAAGGGGCAGTTTTCCAGTGCTATGCCTCTGTACGTATTGGGATCTCTTGGGTCTCTTTTGCCTTTATATAGAACTTTTACAATTGACTTTCTCCACTGGTCGGGAATGGAAGCAGTTTCTATACATTTGTTATATAATTTTGTCCATATAGGGGCTAGCAGGTATGCAGTGTCTTTTACATATTCATTATAGATCCCGTCCGGACCTGCGGCTTTCTTGTTTTTGGTGCTGTCTATAGCGGTTCTAGTTTCCTCTATGGTCAGGGGTACCCAGTCTAATTGTATATGTGGAGTAGTGGTATGTAGATCTTTTCTGGGGTGCGCTGGACCTTCGATGTTGAGAATCTTACTAAAGTGTGATTCCCAGATTTCCTTGTCTATGTAGTGCGTCTGTTGTTGTTTCTTTGGGTGTAGGGCTATGAACGGATGTTTCTTGGCTTCCTCTGCTAGCTTCTTGCTCTCCGATTCTAAGTAGGCGCGTTTCTTTTATTTCAGTGTTCTTTTGTAGAGTTTCCTCTTCTCATAGTATATGTATATTAGACTTTGATTATTCAAGTACTGCCTTAACTGTTGCAGTTTATCTAGGGTCTCCCTCCTCGGCCTATAGCACTCACTATCAAACCATATCTTTGTTCTTCTTGTGGACCGCGGAATGGCAGCCTTTTGTAGGATTTCTTCTATTATTCCTGTTACATCATCCAATCTTGAATTATCTATTAATATGTCTAGATGTGTAGTTGAATCTAGCATATCTTTAACTTTCACAACATCTATTTCCCTTAAAAGGGAGTGAATTGTCTTTTTCTGTAGTTTTTCCCACTCTCCTTGGATACGTATTTCAATTGGTAAGTGTTTCCTAATCACGGCTTGGTTTGTTGTCCAAATTGTAGTCATGATGCCTGTTATTGGTCCTTTCGTAAGTGCAATATCTATTGTGCTCTTTCCGTTATGTGAGATGTATGTAGGGATAGTGGGGTTGCTTAGCAGGATGAAGCCTTCTTCTTCCAGTTTCTCGAGGACTAGCTTTGCTTTGTAATTCGGAATGTCCAGTCTGCAGTTAAGGTCACCTGCTATAATTATTGGTTTATCTTGCTTGCTTTGAGTGATCATTTGGCCTAGCTCGTCCATTATGTCGATCGCTGTTATGTTCGGTTGGAAGTAAGCGGCTATAATTACGAGGCCGCCTATTTCCAGTAGTAGGGTATGGTTCTGTTGTCTTTCTGATAATATTGGGGTTAGGCTGAGAATTGTAGTGTAGGTACAGTATATTATATAGTATCTTGCCTGTTAAATTCGTGTGTATTTTTGTGCAAACGGCAGGTTTCATTTCTGTTACAGCATAGTAGGACAAAGTAGTACTAATATTAATCTGTATACGTGTTTAAATTTGTTGGTAATCTATGAGTACCGTACCTACCGGTAGTTCCTGCGAATATCTAAATTTAGGCCTAATTGGAATTTTCATTTCTATTTGTGCTTAGTAAGAAGCTAGTATACGTACGAACGTAGTTTAAACATTATTGTAGTGTAGTATAGTAACTTATTAGAAATTAAAGTGCCTATTCTATAATTTTGAGTAGTTTTACGAATTTCGAACTTTAATGACAATTTTCTGTTTTTTTCTTGGTAATAACCTGTTGTAATTAGAATACATCTGAGCGTAGTGTAAAATTATTGTAGTGTATTGTAGTATATGTACTTAGTCTGAACGTAGTTTAAAATTGTTTTTGTTTGAGTCATCAGTCCATAAACTGGTTTGATACAGCTCTCTATGTCACCCTATCCTGTGCTAACCGTTTCACTTCTACGTAACTATTGCATCCTACTTCTGTTCTAATCTGCTTGTCATATTCATAACTTGGTCTACCCTTACCGTTCTTACGACCTACACTTCCTTCAAAAACCAACTGAACAAGTCCTGGGTGTCTTAAGATATGTCCTATCATTCTATCTCTTCTTCTCGTCAAATTTAGCCAAATCGATCTCCTCTCACCAATTCGATTCAGTATCCCTTCATTCGTGATTCGATCTATCCATCCCACCTTCAGCATTCTTCTGTAACACCACATTTCAAAAGCTTCTATTCTCTTTCTTTCTGAGCTAGTTATCGTCCATGTTTCACTTCCATACAATGCCACGCTCCACACGAAAGTCTTCAAAAACATTTTTCTAATTCCGATATCAATGTTTGAAGTGAGCAAATTTCTTTTCTTAAGAAAGCTCTTCCTTGCTTGTGCTAGTCTGCATTTTATGTCCTCCTTACTTCTGTCATCGTTAGTTATTTTACTACCCAAGTACCGTAATAATATTCATCTACTTCCTTTAAGACTTCATTTCCTAATCTAATATTTCCTACATCACCTGCCTTCGTTCGACTGCACTCCATTACCTTTGTTTTGGACTTATCTATTTTCATCTTGTACTCTTTACCCAAGACTTCATCCATACCATTCAGCAATTTCTCGAGATCTTCTGCAGTCTCAGATAAAATAACAATATCATCGGCAAATCTCAAAGTTTTGATTTCCTCTCCTTGGACTGTGATTCCCTTTCCAAATTTCTCTTTGATTTCCTTTACTGCCTGTTCTATGTAAACATTGAAAAGGAAAGGGGACAAACTGCAGCCTTGCCTCACTCCTTTCTGGATTGCTGCTTCGTTTTCAAAGCCCTCGATTCTTATCACTGCAGACTGATTTTTATACAGATTGTAGATAATTCTTCGTTCTCGGTATCTGATCCCTATTATCTTCAGAATCATAAATAGCTTGGTCAAATCAACATTATCGAATGCCTTTTCTAGATCTACGAATGCCATGTACGTGGGCTTGTCCTTCTTGATTAGATCCTCTAAGATCAGACGTAAAGTCAGGATTGCTTCACGTGTTCCTACATTTCTTCTGAAGCCAAATTGATCTTCTCCCAACACAGTTTCAACTTTTTTTTGCATTCTTCTGTAAATAATACGTGTTAAAATTTTGCAGGCATCAGATACTAAACTAATGGTGCGGTAGTTTCCACACCTGTCAGCACCGTCTTTCTTTGGAATAGGTATAACAACATTCTGCCGAAAATCGGATGGGACTTCTCCTGTCTCATACATCTTGCACACTAAATGAAATAACCTGTCCATGCTGGTTTCTCCTAAGGCAGTCAGTAATTCAGAGGGAATGTCATCAATTCCAGGTGCCTTGTTCCTATTTAGGTCACTCACAGCTCTGGCAAACTCTGACCTCAAAATTGGGTCTCCCATTTCATCAGCATCAACAACCTCTTCATGTTCCAGAACCAAATTATCTACATCTTTACATTGATACAACTGTTGGATATGCTCCTGCCATCTTTCTGCTTTGTCTTCTTTCCCTAGAAGTGGCTTTCCATCTGAGCTCTTAATATTCATACACCTAGATTTCCTTTCTCCAAAGGTTTCCTTGATTTTCCTGTATGCAGCATCTACCTTTCCCAGGACCATACAGCCTTCGACATCCTTGCACTTCTCCTTCAGCCATTCTTCCTTAGCTACCTTGCACTTTCTATCCACTTGATTCTTTAATCGCCTGTATTCTTTTCTGCCTTCTTCATTTCTAGCATTCTTGTATTTTCGTCATTCATCAATCAAGTCTAGTATCTCCTGAGTTATCCACTGATTTTTAGTTGATCTTTTCTTCCTTCCTAACATTTCTTCAGCAGCCCTACTGACTTCATTTTTCATGACTCTCCGCTCTTCCTCTATAGTGTTTCCTTCAGCATTTTCATTTAGTCCTTGTGCAACATGTTCCTTGAAACAATCCCTCACACTCTTTTCTTTCAATTAGTCTAGATTTCATATTTTGCATTCTTTCCTTTCTTCAATTTCTTCAACTTCAGATGGCATTTCATGACCAACAAGTTGTGGTCAGAGTCCACGTCTGCTCCTGAGAAAGTTTTGCAATCCAACACCTGGATTCTGAATCTCTGCCTAATCATAATGAAGTCTATTTGATACCTTCCAGTGTCTCCACGTCTCGTCCACGTATACAGCCGTTGTGTGTGGTGTATGAACCAAGTATTGGCAAGGACTAAATTATGATCTGTGCAGAATTCAACCAGCTGACTTCCTCTTTCGTTCCTTTGTCCCAATCCAAATTCTCCTACTGCACTACCTTCTCTTCCTTGCCCTATCACTGCATTCCAGTCTCCCATCACAATTAGATTCTCGTCACCTTTTACATATTGTATTACATCTTCTATCTCCTCATATATTCTTTCGATTTCTTCATCATCCGCTGAAATAGTAGGCATATAGTCCTGCACTATTGTGGTGGGCATTGGTTTGGTGTCTATCTTGACGACAATAATTCTTTCACTATGCTGGTCGTAGTAGCTTACCCGCTGCCCTATTTTCTTATTCATTATTAAACCAACTCCTGCATTTCCCCTGTTTGATTTTGTGTTGATAATTCGGCAGTCGCCTGACCAAAAATTCTGTTCTTCCTGCCAACGTACTTCACTTATACCAACTACATCTAACTTTAGCCTATCCTTCTCCCTTTTCAGATTCGCTAACCTACCACAACGATTCAAACTTCTAACATTCCACGCTCCGACTCGCAGAATGTCAGTATCCATCTTCCTGATGATCGCCCCCTCTCGTGTAGTCCCCACCCGGAGATCCGAATGGGGGACTAGTTTACCTCCGGAATATTTTACCCGGGAGGAAGCCATCATCAGTACATCATTCATACAGAGAGAGCTGCATGACCTCGGGAGGTAGTTACGGCTGTAGTTTCCCGCTGCTTTCAGCCGTGTAGCAGTATCAACACAGCTAAGCCATGTTGAGTATTATTACAAGGCCGTATCAGTCAATCATCTAGACTGCCGCCCTTGCAACTACCGAAAGGCTGCTACCTCCCTTTCGATGAACCATTCGTTAGTCTGGTCTCTCAACAGATACCCACCCGATATGGTTACACCTGCGGCTCGGCTATCTGCATCATTGGGACACGCAAGCCTCCCCACTGCGGCAAGGTCACATGGTTCGCAGAGGAGGAGTTTAAAATTATCGTAGTGTATTATAGCATCACACCAATGTGTGAAAAAAAATAAACATTCCATCCCCTGGTCCATGGAGTTTGGACAGCCAAAGTAGGGGACTGCCTGTAGGGGTGAAGTACAGTGGGGACTTAGAGGGCCCTGGGACCGCTACGGTAGCTGTTAAGGCCCTTCAGGAACTCTGAAAAGTGGTGGCAAAAGGGGGCTCTGGTTAAGACGCAGCAGGTCGTTATGCTACTTAGGTTCCAAAATGGGTAAAAAAAAGTAAATGAATGCAATGTAAATTTTAATCTTATACCAGTTGCATGGTACTATTTGAAGTAATTCCATATACTGTATATGAGTTGACTATCTTTGTAAGTATAGGAGATATTATAAGTAGAATTTTGTAAACAATATAAATTTATTAAGGATGATCTGTGTGTTTAATAGATAAAATTTTTAGCATAAATTGTATATTATTGTATTCTAGAAAAAAATTTTCTTCTCTTGTTAATTTAAAATTTAGTGCTTGACAATAATGTATTTTAGTGTACCATTTGCCACCGAGGTAGACACCTCATTTGCAAATAAAGAGATTTTGATTTGATTAGAAAGTAGTGTGTTTATTCTATTACTGTGAAATATTTGTATAGTACAGTACCGTTTCTGTGGTATCTGTAGTACCTAACTCTCTTACTAAAGTTCTGTTGTTGTAATTAGGGTAGACTTAACTGCAGTTAAGAATTGTGTAATTCTTGTGTATTATTCTCTGTTTCCAGGAATTGACAGGAATTTTCATCTTGTTAGCATGTTGTAGGAATAAAAATAGTACAATTAAGTAGTATTGTAGTGTAGTAGTAGCCTATATTAAATAACTTACTGTCGTGTGTTCTTTGTGAACTAACCTAGACAATATTTATTTCCTTTCATTCTTATTTTGCACAGAATAAGTTATCTTATTTTTCATTTTCTTTTCATTATTTAGTAAAAAGATACCTAAGCAGTGCGAGAGTAGGAACCGTGGGTGTGGCCAGGCATTAAGGAGTATGAGGGAGGAGCTGGAGAGCTTGAGGGAGATAATTAGGATACTCTCAGAGGACAGGAAGGAAAGTAGGTCTCCAAACAATGTATTAATACAGAATACATACATACATACATTATCATTATAGACTGTTATGCCATTCAGCGTTCATTCTGCAAGACTCTGAGAATTTACTAAACGTCGCCACAATCCTCAATTTGCAACTAGTGTTCTGGCCTCATTTAGTTATATACCTATTATCCTTAAATCGTTTGAAACCGAGTCTAACCATCGTCGCCTTGGTCTTCCTCTACTTCTCTTACCCTTCATTACAGAGTCCATTATTCTCCTAGGTAACTATGATCGGTGGAAAACGGTAAATAAAAATGTAAACAGACTCTGGGATGGGTTTAAAGAAATTGTTGAGGAATGCGAAAACAGGTTTGTACCTTTAAGGGTAGTAAGGAATAGTAAAGACCCACCTTATTATAATAGAGACATAAAGAGACTAAGAAGGAGGTGCAGACTGGAAAGAAATAGAGTTAGAAATGGCTGTGGAAGTAAGGAGAAATTGAAGGAACTTACTAGAAAATTGAATCTAGCAAAGAAGGCAGCTAAGGATAACATGATGGCAAGCATAATTGGCAGTCACACAAATTTTAGTGAAAAATGGAAGGGTATGTATAAGTATTTTAAGGCAGAAACAGGTTCCAAGAAGGACATTCCAGGAATAATTAATGAACAAGGGGAGTGTGTATGTGAGGATCTTCAAAAGGCAGAAGTATTCAGTCAGCAGTATGTAAAGATTGTTGGTTACAAGGATACTGTCGAGATAGAGGAAGAGACTAAGGCCAAAGAAGTAATAAAATTTACGTATGATAACAATGACGTTTACAATAAGATACAAAAGTTGAAAACTAGAAAAGCGGCTGGAATTGATCAGATTTCTGGGGATATACTAAAGACGATGGGTTGGGATATAGTACCATATCTGAAGTACTTATTTGATTATTGTTTGGCCGAAGGAGCTATACCAGATGAATGGAGAGTTGCTATAGTAGCCCCTGCGTATAAAGGAAAGGGTGATAGACATAAAGCTGAAAATTACAGGCCAGTAAGTTTGACATGCATTGTATGTAAGCTTTGGGAAGGCATTCTTTCTGATTATATTAGACATGTTTGTGAAATTAATAACTGGTTCGATAGAAGGCAATTCGGTTTTAGGAAAGGTTATTCCACTGAAGCTCAACTTGTAGGATTCCAGCAAGATATAGCAGATATCTTGGATTCAGGAGGTCAAATGGACCGTATCGCGATTGACCTGTCTAAAGCATTTGATAGGGTGGATCATGGGAGACTACTGGCAAAAATGAGTGCAATTGGACTAGACAAAAGAGTGACTGAATGGGTTGCTATATTTCTAGAAAATAGATCTCAGAGAATTAGAGTAGGTGAAGCTTTATCTGACCCTGTAATAATTAAGAGGGGAATTCCTCAAGGCAGTATTATCGGACCTTTATGTTTTCTTATATATATATAAATGATATGAGTAAAGGAGTGGAATCGGAGGTAAGGCTTTTTGCGGATGATGTTATTCTCTATAGAGTGATAAATAAGTTACAAGATTGTGAGCAACTGCAACGTGACCTCGAAAATGTTGTGAGATGGACAGCAGGCAATGGTATGTTGATAAACGGAGTTAAAAGTCAGGTTGTGAGTTTTACAAGTAGGAAAAGTCCTCTCAGTTTTAATTACTGCGTTGATGGGGTGAAAGTTCCTTTTGGGGATCATTGTAAGTATCTAGGTGTTAATATAAGAAAAGATCTTCATTGGGGTAATCACATAAATGGGATTGTAAATAAAGGGTACAGATCTCTGCACATGGTTATGAGGGTGTTTAGGGGTTGTAGTAAGGATGTAAAGGAGAGTGCATATAAGTCTCTGGTAAGACCCCAACTAGAGTATGGTTCCAGTGTATGGGACCCTCACCAGGATTACCTGATTCAAGTACTGGAAAAAATCCAAAGAAAAGCAGCTCGATTTGTTCTGGGGGATTTCCGACAAAAGAGTAGCGTTACAAAAATGTTGCAATGTTTGGGTTGGGAAGAATTGATAGAAAGAAGAAGAGCTGCTCGACTGAGTGGTATATTCCGGGCTGTCAGCGGAGAGATGGCGTGGAATGACATTAGTAGACGAATAGGTTTGAATGGCGCTTATAAAAGTAGGAAAGATCACAATATGAAGATAAAGTTGGAATTCAAGAGGATAAACTGGGGCAAATATTCATTTATAGGAAGGGGAGTTAGGGATTGGAATAACTTACCAAGAGAGATGTTCAATAAATTTCCAATTTCTTTGAAATCATTTAGGAAAGAGCTAGGAAAACAACAAATAGGGAATCTGCCACCTGGGCGACTGCCCTAAATGCAGATCACTATTGATTGATTGATTGAACTTTTTCAGGGAAGGCTGAATTAAAATATATAATTATCGTGTTAATGAAATAAGAAAATGCAAAGTTGACATCATTAATGGCATAAAGGCTAGTCCAGTCTGTTCTTATTAATTTGTCTTGGAATTCATTAACCCCTTTAATTGATATGACACGTCTGATGTATTTTAATTCTTTTGATGACTCGATAACGCTTCTCTTACAGTTAACTTTAAATTCAACCCAAATACCACCATGGTCTGACAATACATCTTGTCCTAGAAATGAACATTTGTAAAATGATTTGTGTATATTGGTTACAACATTATCTAGGCATGCATTATTTCTTGTGGGTTCACCATGTGTACAATATAATTCATGCGATCTTAACATACTAAGGAAGTTTTGAGTATTTTGTGATACCTCTAAGATATTTACATTAAAGTCACCAGCTATAGCAATCTTTTGACCATATTTACAAGTTAAATAAGAAATCAACTTCTCTAACTGTGATAAAAAAATAATTTTACATTGGTGTTAGGGGCACAATACACAGATACTACAACAAAATCACATTCACACAATCTAATAGCTACTGATTCACATAGGTTTGTGGGTTACTGTAGTCACGTCCTAGTTCGTGAACCATGGGCAACGACTGAGTGGCCTAGTAAGTGGTCCTGAGAGTTGGGATACCAGTTGCTATGGAATGGGAGTGGGCATCTCGGACATATTCTGAGTCGTGGCCCTCCTTGTGCTCAGGCGGCTAGGACTATACAATTCACCGGTGGTCCATAACCCGTTAGAGGAGAGATCCTCACTTGGACTATGTGCAAGAAGGGCAGCATCCTGCTTCATGACTTTACCGAGCTCAGAACACTTTAAGCAAGCTTCGGACCTATGGGAGTAATGGAGTCCCACTCCCATTTGACAGGCGAGGGACTCCCTGGAAACAACTTGGCGAACAAAATGGAATTCGATGGGGAGCTATCAATTTTAATGGGGCTTATGGAAGAAAGAAGGTAGAACTGGCTGAGTCAGCAAAGAGGACGCATCTGGATGTGCTAGGAGTAAGTGATATTCGGGTAAGGGGAGATAATGAGGAAGAGATAGGAGATTATAAAGTGTACTTGACGGGTGTTAGAAAGGGAAAGGCAGAGTCTGGGGTAGGGCACTTTATCAGGAATACCATTGCACGCAACATAGTTTCTGTTAGACACGTAAATGAGCGAATAATGTGGGTAGATTTGTCAGTGGGAGGAATTAGGACAAGAATTGTGTCCGTGTATTCACCATGTGAGGGTGCAGATGAGGATGAAGTTGACAAGTTTTATGAAGCATTGAGTGACATCGTGGTCAGAGTCAACAGCAAGGATAGAATAGTGCTAATGGGCGATTTCAATGCGAGAGTTGGGAATAGAACTGAAGGATACGAAAGGGTGATTGGTAAATGTGGGGAAGATATGGAAGCTAATGGGAATGGGAAGCGTTTGCTGGACTTCTGTGCTAGTATGGGTTTAGCTGTTACGAATACATTCTTCAAGTATAAGGCTATTCACCGCTACACATGGTAGGCTAGGGGTACCAGATCCATAATAGACTATATCTTACCAGACTTTGAATTCAGGAAATCTGTTAGGAATGTACGAGTTTTTCGCGGATTTTTCGATGATACAGACCACTATCTGATCTGTAGTGAACTAAGTATATCTAGGCCTAGGGTAGAGAAAGTGAAATCTGTCTGCAAACGAATAAGGGTAGAAAATCTCCAGGACGAGGAAATTAGACAGAAGTACATGGATATGATTAGTGAGAAGTTTCGAACAGTAGACAGTAAGCAGGTTCAGGATATAGAAAGTGAATGGGTGGCATACAGGGATGCTGTAGTAGAAACAACAAGGGAATGCCTAGGAACAACTGTGTGTAAAGATGGGAAAAGGCGAACATCTTGGTGGAATGATGAAGTGAGAGCAGCCTGTAAACGTAAAAAGAAGGCTTATGAGAAATGGCTCCAAACAAGGGCCGAGGCAGACAGAGATTCGTACGTAGATGAAAGAAACAGAGCGAAACAAATAGTTGTTGAATCCAAAAAGAAGTCGTGGGAAGATTTTAGTAACAACCTGGAAAGACTAGAAAGAATCTTAGGAAGGGAGGGAAAAGAGAAATGAACAGTGTTTTGAGTAATTCAGGTGAACTCATAATAGATCCCAGGGAATCACTGGAGAGGTGGAGGGAATATTTTGAACATCTTCTCAATGTAAAAGGAAATCATCATGGTGGTGTTGCAAACAGTCAAGCTCATGGGGAGGAGGAAAATGATGATGGTGAAATTATGCTTGAGGAAGTGGAAAGGATAGTAAATAAACTCCATTTTCATAAGGCAGCAGGTATAGATGAAATTAGACCTGAAATGGTGAAGTATAGTGGGAAGGCAAGGATGAAATGGCTTCATAGATTAGTAAAATTAGCGTGGAGTGTTGGTAAGGTACCTTCAGATTGGACAAAAGCAGTAATTGCACCTATCTATAAGCAAGGGAACAGGAAGGATTGCAACAACTATCGAGGTATCTCATTGATTAGTATACCAGGCATAGTATTCACTGGCATCTTGGAAGGGAGGTTGCGATCAGTCGTTGAGAGGAAGTTGGATGAAAACCAGTGTGGTTTCAGACCACAGCGAGGCTGTCAGGATCAGATTTTCAGTATGCGCCAGGTAATTGAAAAATGCTACGAGAGGAATAGGCAGTTGTGTTTATGTTTCGTAGATCTAGAGAAAGCATATGACAGGGTACCGAGGGAAAAGATTTTCGCCATACTGGGGGACTATGGAATTAAAGGTAGATTATTAAAATCAATCAAAAGCATTTATGTTGACAATTGGGCTTCAGTGAGAATTGATGGTAGAATGAGTTCTTGGTTCAGAGTACTTACAGGAGTTAGACAAGGCTGTACTCTTTCACCTTTGCTGTTCGTAGTTTACATGGATCATCTGCTGAAAAGTATAAAATGGCAGGGAGGGATTCAGTTAGGTGGATATGTAGTAAGCAGTTTGGCCTATGCTGACGACTTGGTCTTAATGGCAGACTGTGCCGGAAGCCTGCAGTCTAATATCTTGGAACTTGAAAATAGGTGCAATGAGTATGGTATGAAAATTAGCCTCTCGAAGACTAAATTGGTGTCAGTAGGTAAGAAATTGAACAGAATTGAATGTCAGATTGGTGATACAAAGCTAGAACAGGTCGATAATTTCAAGTATTTACGTTGTGTGTTCTCCCAGAATGGTAATATAGTAAGTGAGATTGAATCAAGGTGTAGTAAAGCTAATGCAGTGAGCTCGCAGTTGCGATCGGCAGTATTCTGTAAGAAGGAAGTCAGCTCCCAGACGAAACTATCATTACATCGGTCTGTTTTCAGACCAACTTTGCTTTACGGGAGCGAAAGCTGGGTGGACTCAGGATATCTTACTCATAAATTAGAAGTATCGGACTTGAAAGTAGCAAGAATGATTGCTGGTACAAACAGGTGGGAACAATGGCAGGAGGGTACTCGGAATGAGGAGCTAAAGGCTAATTTAGGATTCAACTCGATGGATGAAGCTGTACGCATAAACCGGCTTCGCTGGTGGGGTCATGTGAGGCGAATGGAGGAGGATAGTTTACCTAGGAGAATAATGGACTCTGTTATGGAGGGTAAGAGAAGTAGAGGGAGACCAAGACGACGATGGTTAGACTCGGTTTCTAACGATTTAAGGATAAGAGGTATAGAACTAAATGAGGCCAGAACACTAGTTGCAAATCGAGGATTGTGGCGACGTTTAGTAAATTCTCAGAGGCTTGCAGACTGAACGCTGAAAGGCATAACAGTCTATAATGATAATGTATGTATGTATGTATGTATGTATTAATGCAAAAGGAGGAAACATCTATTACTTCAAATTTAAATGATTTCTTAACATATATTGCAGCTCCACCATGTGTTAGTGGGAAATATCTAGTAAAAATACTTCCTAATTCATAATCGTGAGGTTTATATAGATTGGTCTCATCTCTAGTCAGCCAGTGCTCATTTACACACAAAACATCAGTAGGCGTTTTATTGAGTATTACATCTAATTCATCCAGATTATTTCTAATTGACTGTAAGTTAATGTGAAAAATAACTATGTTGCTCATGATTGTTTCTACTGGTTCATTGATTTTAGTGAACTGATGAGAACCTAACCTAGTCTGTCTAATTTTTTACATTAATACTATTCTCCAATACAGTTTTAAAAGTACCTAACCTGTCTAGACTACCATAAGCATTAATATCATTCCTTGACTCTAACAGCCAGACTGAGTGGCTCAGACGGTTAACGCGCTGGCCTTCTAACCCCAACTTGGCAGGTTCGATCCTGGCTCAGTCCGGTGGTATTGGAAGGTGCTCAAATACGACAGCCTCGTGTCGGTAGATTTACTGACACGTAAAAGAACTCCTGCGGGACTAAATTCCGGCACCTCGGCGTCTCCGAAGACCGTAAAAGTAGTTAGTGGGACGTAAAACAAATAACATTATTATTATAAGATTCTAACACAACAGACCGACCTACATCGGTCACTTTCTCTAGTTTTTTAGAGAAATAGGAAAAGTTTTACACTCGACATCTTTAATTGCATTAGCAAACTCTAATATACTATTTACAACATACCTTTTTCCCAACCTATTTAGGTGCAGACCATGCTAGGTATAAAATCTTCTTCCTAAATTACTTATATCTACATATTTTACATTCTTGAAGTGCCTACATATTTTCAAAAGTTCTTCATTGACTTTGTTTACCTCCTTGTTAACACAAGACCATGCCAGAAGATCGTGTCTATGAGGAATCGAAAATACCACAACATTGGTGTGATGCAACTCTTGTAGTCTTGATCTGAGGGAAGAGATCATTCCCCTTGCGTTATTTCTTCCCACGTCGTTAGTCCCTGCTAGATAAATAGCAACCCCCGTAGCTCCTAAATGTTTAAAGTATATTTTACTTTCTGAGGTTATGTCATTAAAATTTGCACCAAGCTTAATCACAGCAGAAACATCATGCTTACTGTTTCTAATTAATTCTGAAGCAATATTCCTCCCCTGACTATCGGCAAAAAGTCTTATCTTCACAGATTTTCGCGAGGTTTTGCAACTTGGTTTTACAATATTCTTGTTACTTTCACTTCGAACACCCAACAAATTTATTTCAGAGCTGTTATCTACGGATTCATGAGTGCCACTTGCAAGGGGTTCAAACCTATTCTTTAAAACAGGAAAGTGACAATCGTCCTTTATCTGCTTTTTGAAGCCCGCGTATTTTACCGGCACCGATTCCCATCGTCTACAGTTTTAGGCCTAATTGTTTCAGTTCGCACAGGTTCATAATTCGAATCCAACTCGAACTCTAATCGATAGTTCAAATATTTACACTCCATCACATTAATCTTATCCTTAAGGGCGCCATTTTCAGCTTTCAGATCCTCAATGTCATTTCGCAAAATATTGATAATTTCCAACGCATTTTCATACTCTCTATCTTTAGATTTCGAGCCGCCATCACCGATAACAATATTCGCAACGCACTGATCACAAAACCAGTCTTCAATTGCATTAAATTTTTCCTCCCTGGACCTCTTCCCGCACTTAAAATGCCACCAACGATCTCACAACTTACACAGGATGCCGTTTTTAACTGTTTTACTCCACCAGATGGTCTTCCTTTAGTTGAGGTAGCATATGAATGTATTCCATAAAAACCATTTGTGTGCGTCGGTTCCATTAAGCTAGGTTCACACGGTGCGAGTGAACTCGGAGCGAGTGGAATACCATGATGCGCACGCATCTCCTAGCTAGCTACTCGCATGTAATGGGTGTTCACACGACGTTTTACTCGCGTCTGAATTAAGATGGCGGACCTCGTAAGGGAAGGGATATCTGCTGTTGTTGATATGTTAACTGTCGAGTTAGTGAATAGTGTTGGAAAAATAAGAAAAAAGAAATGTGGGCGCTAGAGTGGATTCTACGACGTAGTGCATTCGGTGCGTCGACATTTTTCTTTTTTTACGTGAAGTTCCAGAGCAGGATTAAAACCCATTTAAAAATCACTTACGACTCACTGCTATCCAGTTCATCAGCTTCTACAGATAATTAAAATACAAATACAAAAACGCGACAGAAATATGAAAGCGGTTTCACCTGCCCGTCTGAACTTTGGGTTTCACTACGGTACTTGGCGACTTGTGACTGTCTCAGATCTTTGGAATCTTCATATCAAGTTCCGAAGATTACAATATCCACGTTTTCGGTGAATAAATTTATTCGGATGATATGCCTGACTTCTTGGATTTCTTAATTTTTAATAGTACTTGTCTGTACGTGCTACGAATGTTTTTAATCTTTTTGTTGATTTGTTTGACGCCTACCCCAGGAATATTCATTTTTAGCAATCCGTAGAAACGCTGAATCCATGGCATCTTTTATTTTATAAGTGGGAAGACTAGTATTCCACAACTCTTCTTCAGATTCATACAATATATTGTACAAATTTGATTGTCTGAGTATCGCTCCACTTCCTTCCTTGCACCGTCTTCAAGCTTGCTGCCATCTTGAATCTGTTACTCGCTTTTTAAAAGTTGGGCACTGTCGGAGTTGACTTGCTTCTCTCAAACTCAGGCAAGTGGACTCGAATCAACTGTTCACATGATGCGAGTGGCTGGCCAAACATGCGCACGCATCATGCGAGTCCACTCGCTCCGAGTCAACTCGCACCGTGTGAACCCAGCTTTATGAATGTTTCAGTGAAGATCATGCTATCATATTTTCTGGCTGTAGGAAGGGCACGACGTGTTTAAGTGTTTCAACATTCCAATTAATCATGTTAAGCTTCAAGTGATACTCCATTTTGATACGAGAGGTGAAAAAGAAATCATATTATTATTCCTTTAGTCCAAAAATCTGGAGAATCAACTTTTGATAATTCGCTGAAGGCGATTCCTAATTTGAAGGCCTTGTTGTTTCTTTTAGTTTTTAGGTCTTCACAATCAATTTCTCCCGTTATGCCATTCTTTCTAATATAGTTTTTCAGAGTTGTGTTATTGTTTAATCTACTGACAAAGAGCCATGCTACCTTAGGAGCTGCCTTAATGCCAGGATCTACAATTTCTTTGGCCCTTGGCCTGGGGAATTGCGTGTTTCTTGTTTTCGTAATATTATTCCATGATGAGTTTCTTCCTGATCTGAGACCTGTTTTTTTTGGGTAATTTCCACAGGAGATTCAGTTTCTTGAATCACTGAGGGTCTTGATATTCGGCTGTTATTTCCGATTTCCTTGTTTTCCGCTATCGTTATCAATGGTTGCATGCCATCATTTCGCTCAATATATGTGGCTTCTTGTATTTGTGAATCAAGAATGAGTTCCCTTTTTTCCGTGAGCATACGGGTTAATTCTTCCATTTTATTTTTTAACTCGTCACAGGACTGTTTATTTTCTGCTATGGTTTGTTAAATATCTTTTAGCTCTTCTCATGATTTAATAATTTCCCCTTACAGTTAGTTTTAGTTGTTATTCTAGTGCTCTCTCTTCTGGAGAAGATATATTGATACCATATGTATCTAACAATATTTTACATTTATTACACATCCGTAGTAAACTTCCCTTTTTATTTTTGAGAGCGTTGAATTCTATGGTTGTGATGGAAGTACAATTCTTATGGTACCACTTCTTACATTTTCCGACACAGCCAATGGTGCTGCTATCGCTCTCCTTGTCAAAGGGTTTCTCACATTGAGGACAGTTTTCTGAATTGGAATTGACTGGCATATTTGCAGTTTGTATGTTCAATTAATGATTCACTAGGCTCACTGTAGTATACGTATTATCAATGTTAAATCAGTAAATATACGGATTGTTCTTAATTTTTAATAAAAAACTGCAAACAATTTAACACGCGGTTTATTCTCTTTATGATCGGGACTAACTAGCGGAGTTGTATATCTTGCTTTGACAAACGGTTACTCTTCGGCCATAATTTCAATATATCTAAGTACTCCTGTAAAGCTGCAATTAACAACTAACTATTAAATTTAGCCTATATAACACTATCAGCAATAGAAGAAACTAATAGCACTGCTGTTGCCCCTGTGCCAGACATTCTATGATTTCCCTCCCCCCTTTGTAATGTGTACGACACACACACACACTCATATATATTCACATGTCTTTTCTAATTCAACGACATAAGAGCTACTGGTGTAGCTGATGGCCCGCTTACGCTTATATTGGGTAAGAATTGAAATAACGTACTGAAGCGAAGCAGCCTACACGGTGTGCACTAGCCTTGGATCTTGGTAGGTGTGCTAAGTACCAACTGATGAGCCCAACTTAGCACACGAGGGCGAAACGCAAGCAACCAAGAATGAGTTAGCTGGAAAATTTATAATGTCCAATAACGGACCATTATATTGGTAACATACCACTTAGTCAAGCAGCTCGTCTTCTTTTTCCCAGATCTTCCCAGCCCAAACTTTGCAACATTTTTCTTACACTGCTCTTTTTTTGGAAGACACCCAGAACAAATCAAGCTGCTTTCCTTTGGATTTCTTCCAGTTCTTGAATCAAGTAATTTTGGTGAAATGGAACAGCCAGCTTATTAAACAAACCCTAAATAATTTCCAAAAACAATTGTTTAAAACATGACGACGACGATGATGATGATGATGATGATGATATTTATGGACACTGAGCGAGTGGCTGCAGGTCTTACCAGAGACTTATATGCTCTCTCCCTTTACATCCTCACTACAACCCCTAAACCATGTGCACAGATGTGTACCCTTTATTTACAAACACATTTACGTGATTTCATTGTTTAAAGATTCTAACACCTAGGTCATTGGCCCCTGTTGGTACGAGGTGCAACAAAACGAAACGTTAATTAAAACTTCGAAATGTATCCAGCAACTACAATATAAAACAAATGATGATGAAAAAATAGCCATGAATCCAAAACAATCAGTGGATCTAATTCACAATGCCTTCTTTTCCGAGATGATAGTTGATATAAAAGGGGTCCAAAATCCAGCTCATAATACTGGTAAAGCAGAACCATGGTGTTCCTCTTATAGTGGTACTAATCACAGGTAACGTAGACCGATGCTGTTCCTCGCATGGTGGTACTAATTACAGGTAACGTCACCACTCACAGGAAACACAGAACCGTGGTGTTCCTCACATAGTGGTACTTATAAGAAGCATTCTCATGGTTCTAATTTCATCATCCCTTGGTCGTACCTATTAGTCGCTTCTTACGACAGGCAGGGGATACCGTGGATGTATTCGTCTGAGTCTTCCACCACAAAGGGACTGAAATTTATCCCGCAATGCCACCTGCCAACAGCGCACCAACATAGTTTTATATGCACACCATCTTAGCTTGCTATCAGCGTTCATCTCGCCTGTCAGATTACAACTCTATTTTAATACCTAGTACTGGTATACCCAATGAAACAGTATTAACTAAGATGTTACATCAGACTCGTGGTTATGTACTATCAAAATATAAGATAAACTTAAGATATACATGTACATTAACCCTTTCGATCACGAATTATTTACACTGGAGGAAAAAATATTTTTTCTGTTTTAGAGGTGTGTACAGGTTAACAGAAGTCTGTATACAAAAAAATCATAATTTTATTTTGGTTATTTTTGAAAATACAGCATGTGTACAAATGTAGAGAAAGTTACTCAATGGTAATTATACAATCAGTTCTTCCATATATACAGTATCTGCATTGTTATTGGTAAAACGTGTGTTTTTACAATAAAAGGGCACTAGAATTCTGCACAGAATGAAAATGTAAACAATACATTTTAATATTGTTTGTCTAATAATGTGTATATTTGGCTATACACACAAGAAATTACTACAACAATTCAACTACAATGAATACAAAAATTTGTCATTGAAATTAGCGAGAGTAAATCTCCTTGAATGCACATTATTCAGTCATGCCACTAACACATAGGAAAATCTATTTACTCAGAGTTCCTTAGTTTCTGTGATAGAAATTGGTGAAGCAGTTCCTTTCCTTGTTGAGACATACATGTTGCATTTCTGGCAGCGCCAACGTGACTTCCCTTTGCAGTCTGTGTTCTTGCATCTACCGGGTAATGTTGCATCACTGTGGACTGGGATGTGGTCTACATTATCATAACGAACTTCCTCTGAGTGACGAACTTCTACACCTTGCCGTTTCGTTGTAGAGGACTCTGTATTGTTACTGCCTGTACCAAGACGACCCCAATTTTTTCCCACTACATTTTTTGCTTGCTTCACCAGGGCTTCTGCAATTCTCAGACGAAAATGGAGAAGGTCTAATATTTGTTTCAATATTTGTTTCATAGAAGTCCTAATCTTGTATCATCTGCTTGATATTTCAGCCAGCTATTTGTTGATAACCATATCTATACCATGAAATATCATCTTGAGAGTCCATTTCCTAGTCTTGATGCATATTCTATGAAGGCTTATAAGGAAGTATAACTTGTCAACTCCACCTCAACTCCTCTTCAACTGGTACGCCATTTTCCTCAGGTGTTGGTGTTTCACCATCACCTTCATCGCGTATTTCATCTAACGTATCGCCTCCTGGAAAAAGTATAATAATTGAGTACATGAGCCTACTATTATTTCAAGGAAAATCAACAACAACAACAATAGTGAGTACTGTTAAACATACCTGGACCTGGCAGTTGGTCAAATAAATCATCTCGTTCTTCTTCATCACTATAACAACCCTCTATATCGGAAACATCTCCATTATCCAGCAGCTTCAATATTGCATCAACTGAGAGAACTGTGAAAAAATGCCATTTTGTCTGATGTAATATAATAATTCATAAAAAATAGAAACTATTTGGAGTAATACTCACTTTATTATGACTCATGTCATCATAATGCATCCTCAACACTAGTGAAAATAGCTTTACGTAACCTCAGTAACTTGGTTTAGTTCTCTATTTATTTGCTCCATGCAGGCATACTGTCTACATTTGTACACAACCTATTTGAAACATGATCTACTTCAAGTAAATGTGATTTGAATACATTTCTTTTCCATTATACCGAATTTACATATTTCTAATTAACATTATTTAAGTATTCATAATTACATGCAGCTCCTAAGTCGTGAAATTGGATAAAATTCAGCAACTTACCAGCTGTCTTGTGTGTACCTTCCGCCATGCCTGTTTACAATATCTTCTGCTTCGTCAAGTTTCTCACAGAGAGCAGTACATTCTCTAACACTGGATGGCTAGATATGTATGTGTAGAGACAACATTTACGAAATTACAAGAAAGCGCCATTTTTCTCCATGAAACGTGATGGAAATCAATGTGTACAATTGGAGATATGGTGATCGAATGGGTTAATATCAACAATAAATACCGTATAGGGTTCCACCAAAACAGTTGTTTTCAACGCCAGACCCTGCTCAGTATCGATGTTATAGCCTATGTAACAGAGCTTCTCTTTCATCATCCTCACAGTTTCAAAGTCAGCTGAGTGGTTGAATGCATAACCTCACAGAAGAAGAAGCTTGATGCTTGTTGCCAAGCAGTTGTGCACAATCTCTTCTGTCCCCCAATCTGTGGGGCTATTTTGATGGTTTACATAGTGGTTACTAAAATCTCCGGCAATAAAAGTTCCGTCACACAATATGTGTGGTTATTTTGATGGTTTACCATAGTGGTTACTATAATCTCTGAGAACAAACGTTCCGTCCCACAATCTCTGGGGGTATTTTCATGGTTTACCATAGTGGTTACTATAACCTATGAGAATGAACGTTCCGTCCCACAATCTCTGGGGTTACTTTCATGGTTTACCACAGTGCTTACTATAATCTATGAGAAAAATCGTTCCGTCCCACAATCTATGGGGCAATTTTTATGGTTTACCATAGTGGTTACTATAATTTCTGAGAATAAACTTTCCGGCCCACAATCTGTGGGGCTATTTTGATGGTTTACCATAGTGGCTACTATACTCTCTGAGAATAAACGTTGTGTCCCACAATCTCTGGAGCTATTTTAATGGTTTACCGTAGTGGTTACTATACTCTCTCAGAATAAACGTTCCGTCCCACAATCTGTGGGGATATTTTGATGGTTTACCACAGTGGTTACTATAATCTCTGAGAATAAACATTCCGTCCCACAATCTGTGGGGCTAATTTAATTGTTTACCATAGTGGTTACTATAATCTGACAATAAACGTTCCATTCAACAATCTGTGGGGCTATTTTGATAGTTTACCATAGTGGTTACTATAATCTCTAGCAATAAACATTCTGTAGCGCTACCTGTGGATCTATTTCGATGGTTTCCCATAATGGTTACTATAATCTCTGAGAATAAACGTCCTTTCCCACAATCTGTGTGGCTATTTCGATTGTCTAACACAGTTGTTACTATATTCTCTGAGAATAAACGTTCCGTCCCACAATCTTTGAGGCTATTTTAATGTTTTACCATAGTGGTTACTATAATCTATGAGAATAAACTTCCGTCCCACAGTCTCCGGGGCTATTTTCATGGTTTACCATAGTGGTTGCTAAAATTTCTGGGAATAAACGTTCCGTCCCACAATCTCTGGGGCAATTTGGTGGTTTACCATAGTGGATGCTATAATCTCTGACAATAAATGTTCCGTCCCACAATCGGTATGGCTATTTTGATGGTTTACCAGAGTGGTTACTATAATCTCTGACAATAAGCATTCTGTCCTACAATCTCTGGGGCAATCTTGGTGGTTTACGGTAGTGGTTACTATAATCTGACAATAAGCGTTACGTTCCACAACCTCTCGGGCTATTTTCCTGGTTCAATCAATCAATCAATCAATCAATCAATCAATCAATCAATCAATCAATCAATCAATCAATCAATCAATCAATCAATCAATCAATCAATCAATCAATCAATCAATCAATCAATCAATCAATCAATCACTACTGATCTGCATTTAGGACAGTGCCCCAGGTGGCAGATTCCCTGTCTGTTGTTTTCCTAGCCTTTTCTTCCTATAAACGAATATTTACCCAATTTGTCCTCTTGAATTCCAACTTTATCTTCATATTGTGATTTTTCCTACTTTTAAAGACACCATCCAAATTTATTCGTCTACTGATGTCCTTCCACGCCATCTCTCCACTGACAGCTCGGAACATACCACTTAGACGAGCAGCTCGTCTCCTTTCTCCCAAGTCTTCCCAGCCGAAACTTTGCAACATTTTTGTAACGCTACTCTTTTGTCGGAAATCACCCAGAACAAATCGAGTTGTTTTTCTTTGGATCTTTTCCAGTTCCTGAATCAAGTAATCCTGGTAAGGGTCCCACACACTGGAACCATACTCAAGTTGAGGTCTCACCAGAGACGAATATGCTCTCTCCTTTACATCCTTACTACAACCCCCAAATACTCTCATAACCATGTGCAGAGATCTGTACCCTTTATTTACAATCATATTTATGTGATTACCCCAATGAAGTTCTTTCCTTATATTTATACCTAGGTATTTACAATGATCCCCAAAGGGAACTTTCACCCCATCAACGCAGTAATTAAAACTGAGAGGACTTTTCCTATTTGTGAAACTCACAACCTGACTTTTATCCCCATTTATCATCATACCATTGCCTACTGTCCATCTCACAACATTATCGAGGTCATTTTGCAGTTGCTCACAATCTTGTAACGTATTTATGACTCTGTACAGAATAACATCATCTGCGAAAAGCCTTATCTCTGATTCCACTTCTTTACACATATCATCGATATATATAAGAAAACATAAAGGTCCATTAATACTGCCTTGAGGAATTCCCCTCTTAATTTTTACAGGGACAGATAAAGCCTCACCTACTCTAATTCTCTGAGTTCTATTTTCTAGAAACAGAGCCACCCTTTCAGTCACTCTTTTGTCAAGTCCAATTGCACTCATTTTGGCCAGTAGTTTCCCATGATGTACCCTATCAAATGCCTTAGATAAGTCAATCGCAATACAGTCCAACTGACCCCCTGAATCCAGGATATCTGCTATATCTTGCTGGAATCCTACAAGTTGGGCTTCAATGGAATAACCTTTCCTAAACCCAAACTGCCTTCTGTCAAACCAATTATTAATTTTGCAAACATGTCTTATATAATCAGAAAGAATGTTTCCCAAAGCTTACATACAATGCATGTCAAACTCACTGGCCTGTACTTTTCAGCTTTATGCCTATCTCCCTTTCCTTTATATACAGGGGCTAATATAGCAACTCTCCATTCATTTGGTAAAGTTCCTTCATGCAAACAAAAATCAAACAAGTACTTCAGATATGGTACTATATCCCAACCCATTGTCTTTAGTATATCCCCCAAAACCCTATCAATTCCAGCAGCTTTCCTAGTTTTCAACTTTTGTATCTTACAGTAAATGTCATTGCTGTCATAGGTATATTTTAATACTTCTTTAGTATTAGTCACCTATATATCGGGACAATATCCTTTTAACCAACAATCTTTACATACTGCTGATTGAATACTTCTGCCTTTTGAAGATCCTCGCATACACACTCCCCTTGTTCGTTAATTATTCCTGGAATGTACTTCTTGGAACCTGTTTCTGCCTTAAAGTATCTATAGATACTCTTCAATTTTTCACTAAAATTAGTGTGGCCACCAATTATGCTTGCCATCGTGTTATGCTTAGCTGACTTCTTTGCTAGATTCAATTTCCTAGTAAGTTCCTTCAATTTCTCCTTACTTCCATAGCCATTTCTAACTCTATTCTTTCCAATCTGCACCTTCTTCTTAGTCTCTTTACTTCTCTGTTATAATATAGTGTATCCTTACCATTCCTTACCACCTTTAAAGGAACAAACCTATTTTCACATTCCTCAACAATTGCTTTAAACCCATCCTGGAGCCTGTTTACATTTTTATTTACATTTTCCAGCGATCATAGTTACTTTTTAAAAACTCCCAATTGCCTGTTTTATCAGCCATATGGCACTGCCTAATAGTCCGAATTTTAAGACCTTCCTTTCTTTCACATTTATTTTTAACTACGACAAAAACAGCTTTGTGATCAATAATACCATCTATTACTTCCGTTTCTCTGTAGAGCTCATCTGGTTTTATCAGCACCACATTCAAGATATTCTTCCCTCTAGTTGGTTCCATCACTTTCTGAATCAGGTGCCCTTCCCACATTAACTTATTTGCCATGTCTTAGTCATGCTTCCTGTCGTTCGCATTACCTCCCCAATTGACATTTGGTAAATTGAGATCACCCGCTATGATCACGTTCCTTTCCTTATCGTTTCCCACATAGCTGATTATCTTATCAAATAATTCTGAATCAGCATCTGCGCTACCCTTTCCTGGTCTGTACACTCCAAAGACATGTAGTTGCCTATTATCTTTAGAAATGAGCCTTACCCTTAGAATTTCGTGCTTGTCATCTTTAACTTTTTCGTAGCTTACAAATTCTTCTTTCGCGAGAATGAATAATCCCCCTCCTACCTTTCCTATCCTATCTCTACGATACACCCTCCAGTTTCGGGAGAAAATTTCTGCATCCAATATATCATATCTCAGCCGTGTTTCAACTAATATTACAATATCTGGTAAGTATTAATCTATTAAATTACTTAATTCTATTCCTTTCTTTGCAATACTTCTACAGTTGAGCACTAACAGTTTTATGTCATCCCTTCTTGATTTCCAGTTCCCTGTTCCATTAACACCGCTGCCTAGCGCACCCTGTTTCCCTGAATGTACCTCCCTATAACCCTTCTAAACAAATTTCCTAACTTATATGTACCACTGCGGTTTAAGTGAAGGCCATCTGAGCGCAGATCCCTATCTCGTACCCACCCATTAGGATCTAGAAATTTCACTCCCAGTTTCCCACATACCCACTACATAGTCTAATTTAAATCCCCAATCACCTTCCAGTCAGTATCCCTCCAACATAGTATTCTACCGATAACAATCTCCGCTTCCTTAAACTTTATCCGTGCTGCATTTACCTGATGCCACACATTCCCAACTATGTTGGTACTTATACCAGCTTGTCTTACGTTGTTAGTACCAACTTGAAACACTACCACTTTCTCCTTTCCCTTCACCTTCTCTTCTACTTTCTTCAACATCTGTCATAACCTAATTCCTGGATAACACTCTACCCTGGTACCCTTTCCTCCACACACTTTCCCGACACGTCCAACGATAGAATCCCCCATGACCAGAGCCTCAACCCTACCCACCTCATTTGATCCCCTCCCCTCCTGGTCAGTCCTATCTTTCCTGACAGCTGCAGAAACTACTTAGTCCTACCCCCCTTTTCTCCATCCCATGACCCTGTTCCACCTGTCTTTTCCTATCCACTACTCCACATTTCCCTTTCCTACCTCTTCCCTTTCCCCTACTTCCAAACTTCTCAGCAACAGTTCCCTGATCCTCACCTTCCCTCGGTTGTTCTAGCTGCAGAGACTCGTACCGATTTCTCACCGACACCTGTCCTGAATTTTGATCCTGAATGGAGCCCTTTGCCTGCAATCTCCTTCGCCTTAAAACATTAGACATTAGACAATTTCCCCATTTCCTTCCAATCCCTCTATTTCACCTACTGTATCCTGTATGGTTCATGTTTGTCGGTTACTGTAGTCACGTCCTAGTTCGTGAACCACGGGCTGAGTGGCCTAGTAAGTGGTCCTGAGAGTCGGGATACAAGTTGCTATGGAATGGGAGTGGGCATCTCGGACATATTCTGAGTCGTAGCCCTCCTTGTGCTCAGGCGGCTAGGACTATACAATTCACCGGTGGTCCATAACACGTTAGAGGAGAGATCCTCACTTGGACTATGTGCAAGTAGGGCAGCATCCTGCTTCATGAATTTACCGAGCTCAGAACACTTTAAGCAAGCCTCGGACCTATGGGAGTAATGGAGTCCCACTCCCATTTGACAGGCGAGGGACTCCTTGGAAACAACTTGGCGAACGAAATGGAATTCGATGGGGAGCTATCAATATTAATGGGGGTTATGGAAGTAAGAAGGTAGAACTGGCTGAGTCAGCACAGAGGACGCATCTGGATGTGCTAGGAGTAAGTGATATTCGGGTAAGGGCAGATAATGAGGAAGAGATAGGAGATTATATAGTGTACTTGACGGGTGTTAGAAAGGGAAGGGCAGAGTCTGGGGTAGGGCTCTTTATCAGGAATATCATTGCACGCAACATAGTTTCTGTTAGGCACGTAAATGAGCGAATGATGTGGGTAGATTTGTCAGTGGGAAGAATTAGGACAAGAATTGTGTCCGTGTATTCACCATGTGAGGGTGCAGATGAGGATGAAGTTGACAAGTTTTATGAAGCATTGAGTGACATCGTGGTCAGAGTCAACAGCAAGGATAGAATAGTGCTAATGGGCGATTTCAATGCGAGAGTTGGGAATAGAACTGAAGGATACGAAAGGGTGATTGGTAAATGTGGGGAAGATATGGAAGCTAATGGGAATGGGAAGCGTTTGCTGGACTTCTGTGCTAGTATGGGTTTAGCTGTTACGAATACATTCTTCAAGTATAAGGCTATTCACCGCTACACATGGTAGGCTAGGGGTACCAGATCCATAATAGACTATATCTTACCAGACTTTGAATTCAGGAAATCTGTTAGGAATGTACGAGTTTTTCGCGGATTTTTCGATGATACAGACCACTATCTGATCTGTAGTGAACTAAGTATCTCTAGGCCTAGGGTAGAGAAAGTGAAATCTGTCTGCAAACGAATAAGGGTAGAAAATCTCCAGGACGAGGAAATTAGACAGAAGTACATGGATATGATTAGTGAGAAGTTTCGAACAGTAGACAGTAAGCAGGTTCAGGATATAGAAAGTGAATGGGTGGCATACAGGGATGCTGTAGTAGAAACAACAAGGGAATGCCTAGGAACAACTGTGTGTAAAGATGGGAAAAGGCGAACATCTTGGTGGAATGATGAAGTGAGAGCAGCCTGTAAACGTAAAAAGAAGGCTTATCAGAAATAGCTCCAAACAAGGGCCGAGGCAGATAGGGATTTGTACGTAGATGAAAGAAACAGAGCGAAACAAATAGTTGTTGAATCCAAAAAGAAGTCATGGGAAGGTTATGGGGAAATTGTCCCACATCAAATAATGTATTTATATGGCAGAAAAAGGCAGTCCGTCTAATTGCTGGATTAGAATTTAGAGACTTCTGTAAAACTTCCTTTGTGAGCCTAAAAATTATGACAGTTTCCTGTTTATATATTCTTACAAATATTATGCATGTGAAAGTGAATCTTTCCAAATTTAAAGAAAGATCTACAGTTCACATGCACGACACAAGATACAAGAAAGATCTGGATACTCCTTACTCCAGGCTTAAAAAATCAATCAATCAATCAATCAATCAATACTGATCTGCATTTAGGGCAGTCGCCCAGGTGGCAGATTCCCTATCTGTTGCTTTCCTAGCCTTTTTCGAAATGATTTCAAAGAAATTGGAAATTTATTGTACATCTCCCTTGGTAAGTTATTCCAATCCTTAACTCCCCTTCCTATAAATGAATATTTGCCCCAGTTTGTCCTCTTGAATTCCAACTTTATCTTCATATTGTGATCTTTCCTACTTTTATAGACGCCATTCAAACCTATTCGTCTACTAATGTCATTCCACGCCATCTCTCCGCTGACAGCTCGGAACATACCACTTACAAGTATACTTATACTTATTTATTTATGAACAAACAGGCTTTCCGCCCCATTACATGTTCACAAAGCAATAAGACACAATATTAATAATTATAATAAATAATAATAATAATAAAATAATAATAAAATAATGATAATAATAATATAATAATAATAATAATAATAACTAAATACATAATAATATAATAATGATAATAGAGATAATAGGAATAAATAATAACAAAAATGATAACAATTCTGTAGCAGTCCTCGGCTCGAGGATCCAGCAAACTCATCACTTGTCCTTATGCCTACAGTATCTTTCGTCACATTCATTTTCCCTGACATACTCCCGATCAATACCAAAACATCGACAGTCAGCACTTACATTCTAACCAGCCATAACCCAAACAAAAGTCCTCCACGTTCACAACAATAAATAACACAATCCTAACCCAGCAGAAAATCATAATAACTTACAATCAAATTTCAACACTGGTCTCCCTCCACACTTACCTTAAATACCACTCTTATTTCAATGCATTACTACCTCTCATGTTGCAACTTGCCCATTATTTAGTCATGCTTGATCTCATTTTAAAACCCAAGCCATGCTCAGCATTACATTTGCTATCGCAACCACCACTCATTACGTGTCCTTGTGGATTCAGCACATACGTCATCTTCATTGTCCTCTAACTTACTCTCTGTCCAAACCATAACAACCAACATTCCGCACTCGCCCTTCAATCCATCATACACTACATTTACCAACCCGCACTTAATACAATCATCTCTCCGACTCCAAAAGTTTCAGCAATAAATTAAACCATCTCATTACCAAACCATCTTCGCCTATACCAACACTTCTCCCACACCACATTTTGTTTCAATCGATAAATCTAAAATAATTCAGCAATAAATAAACCATCTACATACAAACTCCCGGATTCAGATACCACCTCTTACCCACAATTTCCATTCCCGATCCACCTCATATACCTTCCACAATACACCACTAAATCTAAATTTACAACATCTCAGATTTACAAAGATAACACCGCTTAACACCGCTTCTCACCATATTTCAACCATAGTCCTCAATAACTGCGACCATTTTATACCACCACTTCTCCAACACCTCATTTCAGCAATATGACACATCTTAACTTAATCGTATCTAGATACCAGGCCATCTTCACCTTAAAATACCAAACACTCATATACCATCTCTTCACCAACACCACATTCCAATCTCTACCATCCAAAACTCTTGTCCCTCTTAACACTCACTTAGTTAGCATTAAATAAACCTCCTACCTAACCAAAAGCTAATACAGCTCCCTTCAATACCAACACATCGCTTCATATACCACCTCTCAATCTCATACCACACTATCATGCTATCCTCTCTCTTATATACATCAGCAATAAATATACCACTTCACCATTGCCACATTTCAGTCTTCACAAATAATTACCATCATAACCTAATATATTTACAGTGAATAACAATTACTGACATATCATAAAACTTACCAATCAGCGTCAACTCCAAATATCACAATAAATATATCACTTCACCCTTACCACGTCTCAGCCTTCACAAATTATTTACCATATTTCAGCCTTCACAAATAGTTACCATCATAACCTAATAAAATTACAATGAATAACAATTACTGACATATCATAAAACAAACAGACCATGCCCTCCTGTCCTCTTACCTAACTCCCCTAACTAAATACTCAGTCCCTATATACACTAAACCATTAAAATTTTAACCTACTCTCTCCTTCCCTTATAGAGATAACTATTCTACCCCCCTATTCCCCTGCCCACCCTCTAACTCACTCTCCTTCATTTTACTCTCGCAGGCCTTTTTTGTCGCACAAAAATACCTGTTCAATTCACCCCCTTTTTCCCATTGTTTAAGAATCCATCTCAGTATTGCGTTCTCATCCCCTCTCCCCAGTATTTCCCGATGCTCGGCACTCAATAATCCATGTCTTAACCCCCTCGTTCCCTCACAGTCTCTTAGCAAGTGAAACTCATCATTCACATCTCCACAAAGTACACACCTTGTCTTATCCCTGCCCTGTAACCAGCCCTTATTCCTTGGCAGACCTAAAAGCCACCACATCATCCCATATCTATTTGACCTATCGACGTATCTAATATTCAACCCTGCTATCTCCTCTATTTTCGTCAAAACGCTCAGCGAATTTCTTAGTCTGCTTTCCCCTAATAATTTCTGCCTATGGATATCCCTAATTCTCCTTTCCAGTATTTTCATCCCTCTCACTTCTGTCTTTGACCAAACCTCCCCCCACAGGTGCCCTAATCCTATCCTCTCTAAATACCCTTTTATTTTTTCTAGCCAGCCACCCTTATACATGCTCTTAAATTGCTGTACATATGCAGCCTGTAAAACTCTCCCACCTTCCTGTCTTTTTAAATTCATCCAATATCTAACTATTCTTTTCACACCCTCTGATTCCAAATCCTCCCCACACATTAATTCCGCCCCTACATTTGTTGTACACCTCGGTAAGCCCATCACTAACTTAGCAAAACTACTAACAATCTTTCTTAGTTCCTCTCTTTTTTCATCCAGCCCCCAAACTTCTGCTCCGTATAATACCCTCCCCACTATTACCGACCTGAACACGAGTCTCAGTGTTTTGTAACTGATCCCCGGGAACTTGAGTAGCAAATTTCTGACTGAGGCTAAGGCTGCCAAGCCTCTATATTTCATTCTTTTGATCTGGTCACTCCAAGTTCCTTTATCATTAAAAATAACTCCTAGATATTCCAGCTTCCTTACCTGTTCCAATCTTTCTCCCTGTATTACCCAATTCCCTTCAATCTTTCTTCTTTTGTTCACCTGTACTATCAATATTTTAGACTTATTTCCATTAATTTTCAATCCCCATTTCCTCGCAAATAGCATCACTGACTCTAAGGCCCTATTCATCGCCCCTGAAGTTAACGTCATCAATAACACATCATCCGCAAATATCAGTCCTGGCACTTCCACACCATTAATTACCGGTACAGCCCAATTTCCTGCCCCAAACCCCTCTAAAATATCGTTTATAAATAAAATAAACAGTATGGGCGATAACTTGCAACCTTGTTTTAAACCCACCTTGGACTCCAATGGTCCACTCATTCTCCCTTCTCCCAATTTTACACAAAACCTGACATCCCTGTATATTCCTTCCACTGCCCTCAACATCTTCTCCGAAATCCCTAGCCTACCTAATTTCTCTCGTAGGGCCTCTCTATTTACCTTATCAAAAGCTTTCTCAAAATCTATTGCTGCTACATAAACCGTACTTCTATTCATATTCTTATACTTTTCTAAAATAGTCTTTACTATCATTATATTATCCACTGTTCTTTTCTTTTTCCTAAATCCCCCTTGGTAATCTGTCAAAATTCCATTTTCTTCCGCCCACCCACTTATTCTGTTCGCTAGCACCCCAGTATATATTTTACTCAGAGAATCCAGCAGAGATATACCCCTATAACTGTTCACATCGTTCCTACTACGCTTTCCCTTGTATATAGGGCATATAATTCCTGTTTCCCATTCCCTAGGGTAATTTCCTCCCTCGAATATCCTATTGAATAGTTTCACCATGCCCTCTATCATTATCTCATTTTTACTAATTTCCTTCCAAAACTTATTATTTATACCATTACACCCCCCGGCCGACTTCGCTCTGGCTCTGCTTATCACTCCCCGGATTTCCTCTCTTGTGATTTCTTTATCCAAGTCATAAATTGCCACTCCCCTATTACTCCAAATTACTTCTTCTCCCGAACCTCTCAATCTATCACCCCCCTTTTTTCCTAGTAATTCCTCGAAGTGCCTGACCCATTGCACTTCCTCAATACTCGTTCTCTCCATATTCCTTCCACCCTTAATAATTCTATTAATCTTATCCCAGACTCTCTCAAAATTGTTAGTCTTGCAGTCATTATTTATGGCTTCCATTTGTTCCTCTAACCACGTCTTTTTTGTCTCAGAAATTTTCTTTTTATACTCCTTCCTCAATCTACAGAAAAACTCCCTTTCTTGGCTTCCACCTTTCCTTCTATATTCTCCTAAAGCGTCCATCACCCTCCTCCGCAATCCTTCACACTCCCTATTAAACCATTCTTCTCCCTCTTTCTTATTTCCTTTTCTAGCTTTCACCTTCTGCGCTATCATCTTTATTGGATGTAGCAACAATTCCAAGGCTTTATCAGTATCATTCTCTTCTAACGCCCCTTCCCACCCAAATTTCAGAAGATGTAACTCCTCCTTTACTACCCTATTCCAATCCCGGCCCACCTTCTCTGTCCATTTGTACTTATTATAACCCCTCCCTCGTTTATCCTTTGTCTCATTTTCCTTCATTATACGCTTCTCTACCTCTCTTTTCAGCATAACCCTCACCGGGAAATGGTGTGACTCAATCCAATCTCCTATTTCCATACTTACAACTTCCCCAATCATCCCTTCCGAGCTCAGAACCATATCTATCACACTACCCCCTTTCTCCGTAACATATGTCAATTTCCCCGTCCTGTCACCCTCTATCCACCCATTCAGAATATACAAGTTTCCCACAGCACACATCTCTAGGAGCTTCTCTCCATAACTATTTGTAATTTTGTCCTCACTCCTTCTGCTTTCTAACAAACACATTCCATCCTCCTTACTATAAATTGGGCTCTGTTCTCCTATTCTCGCGTTCCAATCCCCAAATAACAACATATCCTCCTCCCCTGGATACATTCCCCTTATCCTACCAATATCCACCAATAACTCTTCAAAAAAATATTTATTTGCATATTCTGAATTACTAGGATGGCAGTAAACAAAAGCTAGATTTATTTTCTTCCTCCGTCCCTCTCTCTCTCCCAAATTCAATCTCAGCCATATGGTTTCCATCATATCGGTCTCTATATCCTCTACTCTTTCACTAATTTCTTCCCTAATTAGAACTATCATCCCTCCTGGTGCTCGTCCCTTATTCCTCTCTTTTCTTCTATATTTATATTTTATCTCAAACCCCTTCCATGCAATCTCCCTCCCTGTTTCCAACCACGTCTCTAAGAGTGCCACAACATCGAAACTTTCAATTACTTCCCTAACTTTCTTGTTTCCTAATTTGCTCCTTACTCCTTCAATATTCACACATCCTATCTTCCAAAATTGTTATAACTTTCCCTCCCTCCCTTCAAGGTCTCCCACTCTATTCTTACTTCTAGTATTTATCGACCTCTCTCCCTCTGTATCCTCCATCCCTTTACGTACTTTTCCCCATATGTCTTTTAAGCTCTTACTCCTGACTTTACTCATAAGTTTTTTACCTTCTTGTCTATCTGTCTCCTCTTGACCTTTCTTTTTCGCTACACCACTGCACCCTGCACTCACCTCTTCTTGCTGCTCACCCCCACTCTCCCCCTCACTATTTTGGACTTCTGAATCCATCTCCCTTTGTCCTTTCTTACTCACTGCACCACTACACTCTCCTCTCCCAGTTTCTTGCGGTCCACTCTCACCATCCACTTCACTATCTTGGTCTTCTGTCTCCCGGCTGCACTGCCCATTCTCTTCCGAGATGCCCTGCTCACCTGCCACGTCCCTCCTCCTCTTCTTTTCTTCTTTCTTCTTCCCATCTTGTCTTGACCTCTCACCACTCTCAGCCCTCTCGTTTTCGTCCATTTCCTTTAGCTTAGAAACTGAATGAACTCTGACCCATCGCCCGTTCGTCACCTCCAACCTCAGACCTCTTATTCGGGCCTTTAGCCCCTGGTTCCTCGCTCTCCAAAGGTGCCTATTCAAGATCTTCGCGTTTTCACTTCCTTCTCTTCCCATGTCTCCTTTCACCCCTATTTTCCGCCCTTGTAAATTCTTGCTGTTTCTTAACACAGAATCTGCCATTAGGGTTGAGAACAATGTAACCCTAATTGGCCTCCGACCTTTGATTCTACCAACTCTCTCTACATCATCAATGTCTACCTCACTAAAGTTTACCTTCATAACATCCCGTATAGCTTCCACCACCTTAAATATCAGCTCAATCTTGCTCTCTCTCGCCCCTTCCTCAATTCCATATAAAAATATGGCTTTTTTCAATCTCTCCTGCCTGTACCCCTCCGCTTCTTTCTTCATCTTCATCACCTCGTCTTTCAGATGCTTCACTTCCCCTCTCAATAACTCAATTTCTTTCTCGTTATTGACCACTCTCCTGCTCGATTCCTCTGTCTTCGTTTCAAGCCATTTCTTCATGTTCCCTATCTCCCTTCTCTGCTCCTCCATCATGTCCTTTATTTCCTGCACCTTATCCCATTGACACTTTTCCTGCATCACTTCACTTACAACCACCCTGAGTGCGGCCAAATCCTCTGTGCTATATTTTCCACTGGTATTTGGGCCTGGGTTTACTTCCACCCCCCCAATAACCAGTAACACTGCTATCACTGTCACCACCAGCACCGCTTCACTCATTTTCAATCCGTCCGTCACCAATCCATTCCTGACCTCCTTCTTCTGCCTTGCCTGCCATTTCCCAATAGCGGCCCGGTACTGTTCAATGCCAACCATGTTTACAGCACGCACTTCGCTACGCAACCTCTCTCCTCGACTGCTCGAGCTAGACTGACCACTTACAAGTAACAACTCTCATTATTGTTCCGTATTGAAGATGACGTTAGGCATAGATATCAAGGACAATTCAATAAAAAACCACCTATTCAATACTTTCCACGTCCAATGTGGTTATTATCTACATGATTTTGTGTAGACCTATTTAGGTCAGGTACATGCTTCACCCATTATTAGTAAAAGCACAAACAGCCACTGTTATCAACAGCTTAATATGTACAATAAACTTCCACTACCTATTCGAACATTAGACAATAGTGCATTTAACAGGGTACTGTCACAATTCTTATGGAACAAGGCATTTTATAGTGTAAAAGAGTATCTAGAGTGTGGTATTTCAAAAACTGACTTAATATAGGTAGTTAAAATAATTTTTCTAATGACTCAGGCATAATTACTAAGATATTGTATATAGATTATTTTTATTAATACTGACAATACCTAGTGTACATTTTCTGTACTTGATGGTGGAAGAATAAAATATCTATCTATATCTATAAATATCTCTTGTTTTATAAAGCCAACACTAGGAATCTTCAAACTTCTACACACAGAGGAGAAGATGCTGATAATCAATCAATCAATCAATCAATCAATCAATCAATCAATCAATCAATCAATCAATCAATCAATCAATCAATCAATCAATCAATCAATCAATCAATCAATACTGATCTGCATTTAGGACAGTCGCCCAGGTGGCAGATTCCCTATCTGTTGCTTTCCTAGCCTTTTCCGAAATGATTTCAAAGAAATTGGAAATTTATTGAACATCTCCCTTGGTAAGTTATTCCAATTCCTAACTCCCCTTCCTATAAATGAATATTTGCCCCAGTTTGTCCTCTTGAATTCCAACTTTATCTTCATATCGTGATCTTTCCTACTTTTATAAACGCCATTCAAACCTATTCGTCTACTAATGTCATTCCACGCTATCTCTCCGCTGACAGCTCGGAACATACCACTTAGTCGAGCAGCTCTTCTTCTTTCTCTCAATTCTTCCCAACCCAAACATTGCAACATTTTATTTAATTTATTTTCCGGGTTGAACCGTGTTTTACTTGTACGCATATCACGTACAGTTTGCCGACGTTTCGAATACATTGCAGTATTCATTGTCAAGGCGACTGAAATACCCCTACTCGATCCGAGGTAATCAGTCTCCCAGGCAGAGTTACACTACTAGAGTGATCTTGGCCTTTTATATCCTAGCCTATCTGGCTGGCGTAAGCCCTGGCTGTCTCGCGAGGCTTCTGGAAAGTTTATGTCACAGCCAGGTAGTGGGGGCTTGCCCGCGCTGTTATGTAATGGGGTTGCGGCCCGTGTGTTTATGTTGTGGTCTGTATGTCTTAAGCTATGAATGATGGGCATCCAAGAATTACTGATTTTGTATCCTTCTTCTAAATTTATGTTATTCGGATGTTTCTTGATTTCGATAGCCTCGCGGATTTTTCTTTCCAGATTCCAAGGGATAGCTGCTAGGATCTTGGTCTTGTCAAATGATATTCCGTGCCCCGGAATATCACGGCACGGAATATCATTTGACAAGACCAAGATCCTAGCAGCTATCCCTTGGAATCTGGAAAGAAAAATCCGCGAGGCTATCGAAATCAAGAAACATCCGAATAACATAAATTTAGAAGAAGGATACAAAATCAGTAATTCTTGGATGCCCATCATTCATAGCTTAAGACATACAGACCACAACATAAACACACGGGCCGCAACCCCATTACATAACAGCGCGGGCAAGCCCCCACTACCTGGCTGTGACATAAACTTTCCAGAAGCCTCGCGAGACAGCCAGGGCTTACGCCAGCCAGATAGGCTAGGATATAAAAGGCCAAGATCAAGGCCACTCTAGTAGTGTAACTCTGCCTGGGAGACTGATTACCTCGGATCGAGTAGGGGTATTTCAGTCGCCTTGACAATGAATACTGCAATGTATTCGAAACGTCGGCAAACTGTACGTGATATGCGTACAAGTACAACACGGTTCAACCCGGAAAATAAATTAAATAATTCTTCACACCGTGGAAGCTTCACTTCTAAGATTGCAACATTTTTGTAACGCTACTCTTTTGTCGGAAATCACCCAGAACAAATCGAGCTGCTTTTCTTTGGATTTTTTCCAGTTCTTGAATCAGGTAATCCTGGTGAGGGTCCCATACACTGGAACCATACTCTAGTTGGGGTCTTACCAGAGACTTATATGCACTCTCCTTTACATCCTTACTACAACCCCTAAACACCCTCATAACCATGTGTAGAGATCGGTACCCTTTATTTACAATCCCATTTATGTGATTACCCCAGTGAAGATCTTTCCTTATATTAACACCTAGATACTTACAATGATCCCCAAAAGGAACTTTCACCCCATCAACGCACCCCATCAACTATAAACCTGTACATTAGACCACAAACGAGCACTGAAGACATAATAGAAACCATCATGAGAGAAACGAAAATGTCATATTGGCAGGAGATTTAAATTGCCAGATTGATAAAGAAAACTCTAAAAGAAACATTTTACTTGAAATTTTAGGTGAAGAAGGCTACACTCTGAGACATGCCAACATATATAAGTCCAAACGGCATGAGCGCAACGGACCTAACGTTCTGCAAAGGACACAACATTACAATAGCAAACCAATAGGAATGCTGCCCCCATCAGAAAGCATATCCCTATTGAAGCAGACATTCAAATTCAGATAGACTTGAGACAAAATACTCGTCACTCCAGAAAATAGAGTATCAAGGCTTCTGGATAACGATCGTTTACTAAGAAACAAAACAACCGTGGCAGAAGCAAGGAGACATATAACAGAAGGGAGATTAGATGCTGCATTAGAGAAAACTAACCGCTTAATTAGAGGAGCTTGTGCACTAGCTAGCGTCTTGGTGGGTGTGCTAGGTACCAACTGATGAGCCCAGCCTAGCCCACTGGGGCGAGGCGCTGGCAACCGGGAATGAGTTGGCTGTAGGATTTGTAATGTCCAATAACGGACCATTTATATTGGTATTATAAATTTACTCGTTCGGAACAAATATTTCGGAATCCCTATGAGAACCAACATGTGTGTCGTCTGATGGCCGGGCGGGCGTCAATTTTTGGTAATGAGACAAAGTTTCTTATGGTGCATTGGCACTTCCGGTGGCTACAATTAGCCTACGTAGTGGCCTCCTCGGTGTGTACTAGCCAGCGTCTTGGTGTGTGTGCTAGGTACCAACTGATGAGCCCAGCCTACCACACTGGGGCGAGGCGCTGGCAACCGGGAATGAGTTGGTTGGAGGATTTGTAATGTCCAATAACGGACCATTTATATTGGTATTATAAATGTACTCGTTCGGAACAAATATCTTGGATTCCCTATGGGAATCAACATTATTGTCGTCTGATGGCCGGGCGGGCGTCAATTTTTGGTAATGAGACAAAGTTTCTGCCAGTTGCCACAATTAGCCTATGCAGTGGCCTCCATGGTGTGCACTAGCCAGCGTCTTGGTGGGTGTGCTAGGTACCAACTGATGAGCCCAGCCTAGCACACTGGGGCGAGGCGCTGGCAACCGGGAATGAGTTGGCTGGAGGATTTGTAATGTCCAATAACGGACCATTTATATTGGTATTAAGGATGCAAGAGGCGATCCCTTCATTGTTCTTAAAAAGAAATATCAACGTAGGAATGCAGAAATTCCAATTAATAAATGGGAAAAACACTTCTCCGGCATATTGAACACAGAATGAATGAATCAGGCATACTTAATACAAATATAGAGAACCAATACTTTCACGGGTGGAAGTTTAACTTACCATTGCAAAAATGTAAAACAAAAAGGCAACTGGATTGGACGAAATAGCAAACAAACACCTAAAGGCATCAAAGGACATACTTGGTCAATTTTGGACAGAATTTTTCAACAAATGCTTAAAATGGAGAACAATGCCTGAAGAATGGAGACGAACAACGCTAAAGATTCTCTACAAAGGGAAAGGTTACACAGACGACATGAACTCTTATCGAAGAATTGCCCTGGAAAACACGAGTTTTAAAATCTTCGCAAATATCTTGACAAGCAAATTAACAGAAATTATAGATGAAAAAATACCTGATAACCAATTTGGCTCCAGTAAAAGAAAATGGACGCTTCAATGTGGTGAATGTTTTATTAGACGACATAGAAAACAACCTGAAGTTTCCAAAAGGGAAATATTATGCAATCTTCATAGATTTTTTTTACTATTTGCTTTACGTTGCACCGACACAGATAGGTCTTATGGTGACGATGAGACAGAAAGGGCCAAGGAATGGGAAGGAATCAGCCGTGGCCTTAATTAAGGTACAGCCCCAGCATTTGCCTGGTGTGAAAATGGGAAACCACAGGAACCATCTTCAGGGCTGCCAACAGTGGGGTTCTAACCCACTATCTCCCGGATGCAAGCTCACAGTTGCGCGCTCCTAACCGCAGGGCCAACTGGCCCGGTCTTAATAGATTATACTAAAGACTTGGACTACGTAAGACCGTGGAATACTCATATCAAAACTTGCAGACATGATTGGAGAAAAACATACTATAACCAAAATCATACAAAACATTTTAAAGTACAACATGCTTCAGATCAGTGATGAAGTCACAGTACAAACAAATGGAGCCCCCTGCTCACATTGCTTATTCCATATGCTGACATAGGTTCGTCCAACAAAGAAGACCTGCAATCAGCTTTAAACAGCCTTAAATAATGAGCACAGAACAACAAATTCAAAATAAATCTAGATAACCAAATAACTTTTAGAAAAGGGAGAAGAAACTCAAGAAACGACATCATATTACTAGAAAATGAACCTTTGGAAAGTGTCAAAAAATTATAATACCTTGGAATAACACTACAGATTAACCACCAAATCTTTCATCATGCATATCAAAGAAAGGACAATAACAGCCATAATATTAAGAATTTAACATCCCTTGCACTAGCAACAGCTATGACACTTTTTGAAACTACAATAATGCCTATAGTTACGTATGGGCTCACTCTAATTTGGGAGAAACTAACCATCTCTGAACTTAGAAAAATTGAAAATGTCAAAACAAAATTTCTGAAGAGAGCGACTGGATCTGGAAACTTTGCACCAAACAGAATGATTATGCCCTGACAAGAAAAATGTTCTTCCTAGAAAAATTAAGGATCAAACTACTGTACCTTCCAGCAGACCATACAATAAATTAATAGCAGAAAGAAAACGGAAAGCAGAGGAGATAGACTACTGGGACGGACACAATCATATACAGGGATTGGACCGGAACAAACCAAATACAAAGACACGCTAGCGATACATGGGTTTCACCACAGACTATGTGTCAACAAAAAGTTTCATCCAGCAAATGATCAATGTATTTGCACATCATGCGGCCAGAAATGTGAACAGTATCATTTTACAGTTTGCAAGAGTTGAACAAAATCTCTATGCTCTTATAGCACAGAAAATTGACAGAATGTATTAAATGCCCTTTCGGGCGCACCTTTTCATTAATAATAATAATATCCAGGTCAACGGTCTCTCATAATGGCACTTATCTCTAGTAAAGTAGAACCATGGTATTTCTCAAGTTCGGTACTAATCAAAGGTAGCGTAAACTCATGGTGTTCCAAACATTATGGTACTACTCACTAGTATTGTACGTCGTACATGTAACGCGGACCTATGGTGTTTCTCAAACAATGGCGCCACTCGTAGCCAACGCATACCTATGGTGTTATAAGTTAAAAACTTCATTTTCCCGTATTGAACTGAGATTCACAATTAAAATATCAAGGAAGGTTCAACCTTTTCAATACAAAACGTGTTGCATAAGATGTTCACAACATAATATTTATTAAATAGTTAGAACCGGTTTCGACGCTCATCAGCTACAAAAATCACAATGGGCAAAGTACATGTCATAAAAATTGCATTAATAACTCTTGCATGGCTGAATACAAATGGTAGGCTGCTTTTTCTTAAAAGCTAGAAGAACTTGAGTAAAATATGATGATGTGATGTGACACATAAAAGCATAGTAGTTTGATGGGTAAGTATTGTGCATAAAATTTAACAGGTGCTTTGAACATAAAAGTCTGAATATGATGATAAAACGATGTGGTAAAAACAAAGTAGTAAAATAGTCCACTCTTCCGATGTTCAATTCAGGCACAAAAGTCCAGGTCGATGTTATATAGCAATATTAACAAAAAGATTTTGTCGAGGCCAGGACACCTGATGTTGGGCGATTGAATAAGGTTGACTTCGAATTAGTCTCAGCTCAACAGGGTGGTGAGTCTTAAAGGAAAGGAAAGAAAAACTAAGTTAGTGAAATGGAAGTCTAAATGGAGTCGCGGCCAAGGATGATAGGATATGAGACTCACCTTGTTTAGCGTGTTGAGTGTGTGGTGTAAGAAGAGTTGTGGACAAGTGAGATGGGTGTGACTGGGTAGCGAAGTTAGAGTGAGAGGGGCGGAAAGGGTGGGGGGAAGTGGAGAGGAAAGGGAGGTAGGGAGGCGGAGTTTAAGGCGGGTCAGGAGGGCGGAGTGGCAGTGGTGTGGGCCGTAAAAGAGAACTGTGGAGAGCGTGAAAGATCGATTTTCCTCCCGTGGTTTTTATACCTCTAAAGACTTCTATTAGGAAGTCGAAAAAAATGTTGGATTTTTCTGAGATTTCGTTAAGATTTAAGTTAGGGTTAAAAAATTGGTCTAGGTGAATAAAACAGTTCTCCGTAACGTCAAGTAAAGCGCCTTTATTTATGTTTTTGAGAATGTCTAGGTCTTGTTCTATGGTAGTAAAATTGTGCTTTAAGTCAGGTATATGTTGGCGTATGGCGGAAAATCTATTATATCTGATGGCATTAACGTGTTCTAAGTATCTAACTTTGAAGTTGCGCCCGGTCTGTCCGATGTGTGAGGAGAAACAGTTTTTGCATTAAAAACGGTAAACGCCTGACATTGCGTAAATGTCAGACCTGTTAACTGATTTGGAATTGTGAACTATATCTATGTTTCTATTGCTGGTTCTGAAAGAAATTTTAATATTATGCTTCTTGAAAATATTCGTTACACTGTGTATGTTTTCGTTAAAGGTGAAGGTGGCAAATAGGGCAGGGTTATGTCTTTCTTTGGTTAATGTTGTCTTTGGTCTATGTTTACATTTGTTAATGATGCGTTCTATGAATGAGATGTTATAACCGTTGAATTTAGCAATGGCACGAATGGTGTTCAATTCCTTGTTTAGGTTTCTCTTGGATAACGGTATTTTTAGTGCACGGTCTGCCATACTATAGTAAGTGGCGCATTTATGTGCGTGTGGTTGTGTAGAGTCGTTTCTGATACTAGTTGCTGTTTGGGTTGGTTTTCTGTAGATATTTTATTCTAAAGAAGAAGGATGTCGTTTAATTGTAAGGTCTAAAAAATTGATCGAGTAATTGGACTTGGATTCTAATGTGAATTTTATATTAGAATCAATCTTGTTTAAGTTATTAAGAGTGGTAGCTGCATTAACCGTTCTCTCATCTAGAATAACCAGAGTATCATCAACATATCTAGACCAGAAGTGTATATTTGAAAAAGTGTTATTGGTATTAATTGCAGTGTCTTCTAGGAAATCTATGTAAATTTCAGCCAAAATTCCTGAGGCCGGCGACCCCATAGCCAGTCCATCTTGTTGGTAAATGCATTTGTCAAATGCGAAATAGTTGTTATGTATTACGGGTTTTAGGACCTGCATAAAGTCTTGGATCTCTAGTTTACTTAGCCCACTATATGTTTTTAGGTTTTTTGTATTATGGGAAGGAGTTTTTTGGTGTTGATACTGGGATACATATTATTAATATCGAATGAGTGAAGGGTATGAAATGGTAGTATTTCAAATTTATTCAGTTTTTCGATTAGTTCGATGATGTTTTTTACGGATTTTTTCGACTGAAATTTATAGTTTTTACTAAGAAATTTTTGTATGAATTGGGCCAGTTTATATAATGGGCTAGGTCTATAGTTGATGATGGGGCGTATGGGGACGCCGGTCTTATGGATTTTGGGGAGAGCTTTAGCGGTAAGCGGGCCGGGATTCATATTAATTAATCTCGTTTTTTCCTGTTCTGTAAAAAGGAATGATGTATTTTTAAAAGTTAGTTTTAGAAAACGTTGGATGTGCTGTGTCGGATCTTTTTTGACTAAAGAGAAAGAACCAGTATTGAAAAAACTTTTTGTTTTTTCGATATAATCATTTTTATCCATGATGACCGCTGTATTGCCCTTATCAGCTTTTGTGATGATAAGGTTATGAACTTTAATTTTTTCCGCGAGTTTTGTAATGTGTTCTCGTTCTGCGAAGGTTTTTTTATGTGAACTAATATTAGTGGGAGTTGTTCTGTTTTTTAGGTTATTGATTTTGTTTAAAGTTCGTTTGACATCGAATCTAACCTCATCTTGTGCGTCTAAAGGTATTTTATTTATGGCTGTTTCGGATTCTATGACTAGTGTGGTAGCGATGTTAACTTTATTTGGATTAGGCCAATTGTGTTTTGGTCCTTTTTCGAGGATCTCGTTTTCCTTGTCTGAAAATGTTATTTCTGTTAAGTTAGCTACTGGGGGATGGAAATGTTCTATTAAAGACTCTAGGTTACGGGTATTCGATTCGTTAGGAAATGTTGTAGTTGGACTATTCAGCCTTGCGTTATTTTTAAGGTTGTTAAGTTTCTTCTCATGTGTTGCTTGTTTTTGTTCAAGTATATAGAACAGTTTGTCCGCAATTTTATTTTGGAATATATTCCATTGAGCTTTAGAAAGTAAATGTGCTGTCTCAAGGTGCGTCTCATATAATTTGTTATTTAAAAAAGATTTTTTTCTTGTAAAAAAATCTTATTTCATTCTTAAGCCAGATTTTATTTACCTTGGCTTGGGTTTTCGAGTGTTGAGGAGATTTTCGTTGTATTTTTTTCGAGTTATTTTTAAGAAAGTTCGGAGTTAAATTGTATAATAGACATTGTTTTAAGAAACGAATGTCCTTGCCCAGTTTTGTGATCTTTATTCTTAGGCCCATGTATTGATGGGCTTTAAATTTTGCTTCGTTAGCTTTGTCATTATAAGTTAAAAACTTCATTTTCCCGTATTGAACTGAGATTCACAATTAAAATATCAAGGAAGGTTCAACCTTTTCAATACAAAACGTGTTGCATAAGATGTTCACAACATAGTATTTATTAAATAGTTAGAACCGGTTTCGACGCTCATCAGCTACAAAAATCACAATGGGCAAAGTACATGTCATAAAAATTGCATTAATAACTCTTGCATGGCTGAATACAAATGGTAGGCTGCTTTTTCTTAAAAGCTAGAAGAACTTGAGTAAAATATGATGATGTGATGTGACACATAAAAGCATAGTAGTTTGATGGGTAAGTATTGTGCATAAAATTTAACTGGTGCTTTGAACATAAAAGTCTGAATATGATGATAAAACGATGTGGTAAAAACAAAGTAGTAAAATAGTCCACTCTTCCGATGTTCAATTCAGGCACAAAAGTCCAGGTCCGATGTTACATAGCAATATTAACAAAAAGATTTTGTCCAGGCCGGGACACCTGATGTAGGGCGATTGAATAAGGTTGACTTCGAATTAGTCTCAGCTCAACAGGGTGGTGAGTCTTAAAGGAAAGGAAAGAAAAACTAAGTTAGTGAAATGGAAGTCTAAATGGAGTCGCGGCCAAGGATGATAGGATATGAGACTCACCTTGTTTAGCGTGCTGAGTGTGTGGTGTAAGAAGAGTTGTGGACAAGTGAGATGGGTGTGACTGGGTAGCGAAGTTAGAGTGAGAGGGGCGGAAAGGGGGGCGGGGAAGTGGATAGGAAAGGGGGGGTAGGGAGGCGGAGTTTAAGGCGGGTCAGGAGGGCGGAGTGGCAGTGGTGTGGGCCGTAAAACAGTACTGTGGAGAGCGTGAAAGATCGATTTTCCTCCCGTGGTTTTTATACCTCTAAAGACTTCTATTAGGAAGTCGAAAAGAATGTTGGATTTTTCTGAGATTTCGTTAAGATTTAAGTTAGGGTTAAAAAATTGGTCTAGGTGAATAAAACAGTTCTCCGCAACGTCGAGTAAAGGGCCTTTATTTATGTTTTTGAGAATTTCTAGGTCTTGTTCTATGGTAGTAAAATTATGCTTTAAGTCATGTATATGTTGGCCTATGGCGGAAAATCTATTATATCTGATGGCATTAACGTGTTCTAAGTATCTAACTTTGAAACTGCGCCCGGTCTATCCGATGTATGAGGAAAAACAGTTTTTGCATTGAAAACGGTAAACGCCTGACATTGCGTAAATGTCAGACCTGTTAACTGATTTGGAATTGTGAAATATATGTTTATGTTTCTATTGCTGGTTCTGTAAGAAATTTTAATATTATGCTTCTTGAAAATATTCGTTACACTGTGTATGTTTTCGTTAAAGGTGAAGGTGGCGAATAGGGCAGGGTTATGTCTTTCTTTGGTTAATGTTGTCATTAGTCTCTTTAGTCTCAGTTAATCTCAGTTCAATACGGGAAAATGAAGTTTTTAACTTATAATGACAAAGCTAACCAAGCAAAATTTAAAGTCCATCAATACATGGGCCTAAGAATAAAGATCGCAAAACTGGGCAAAGACATTCGTTTCTTAAAACAATGTCTATTATACAATTTAACTCCGAACTTTCTTAAAAATAAGTCGAAAAAAATACAACGAAAATCTCCTCAACACTCGAAAACCCAAGCCAAGGTAAATAAAATCTGGCTTAAGAATGAAATAAGATTTTTATACAAGAAAAAATCTTTTTTAAATAACAAATTATATGAGACGCACCTTGAGACAGCACATTTACTTTCTAAAGCTCAATGGAATATATTCCAAAATAAAATTGCGGACAAACTGTTCTATATACTTGAACAAAAACAAGCAACACATGAGAAGAAACTTAACAACCTTAAAATAACGCAAGGCTGAATAGTCCAACTACAACATTTCCTAACGAATCGAGTACCCGTAACCTAGAGTCTTTAATAGAACATTTCCATCCCCCAGTAGCTAACTTAACAGAAATAACACTTTCAGACAAGGAAAACGAGATCCTCGAAAAAGGACCAAAACACAATTGGCCTAATCCAAATAAAGTTAACATCGCTACCACACTAGTCATAGAATCCGAAACAGCCATAAATAAAATACCTTTAGACGCACAAGATGAGGTTAGATTCGATGTCAAACGAACTTTAAACAAAATCAATAACCTAAAAAACAGAACAACTCCCACTAATATTAGTTCACATAAAAAAAAACCTTCGCAGAACGAGAACACATTACAAAACTCGCGGAAAAATTAAAGTTCATAACCTTATCATCACAAAAGCTGATAAGGGCAATACAACGGTCATCATGGATAAAAATGATTATATCGAAAAAACAAAAAGTTTTTTCAATACTGGTTCTTTCTCTTTAGTCAAAAAAGATCCGACACAGCACATCCAACGTTTTCTAAAACTAACTTTAAAAAATACACTATACCTTTTTACAGAACAGGAAAAAACGAGATTAATTAATATGAATCCCGGCCTGCCTACCGCTAAAGCTCTCCCCAAAATCCATAAGACCAGCGTCCCCATACGCCCCATCATCAACTATAGACCTAGCCCATTATATAAACTGGCCCAATTCATACAAAAATTTCTTAGTAAAAACTATAAGTTTCAGTCGAAATAATCCGTAAAAATCACCATCGAACTAATCGAAAAACTCCATTTCACACCCTTCACTCATTCGATATTAATAATATGTATCCCAGTATCAACACCAAAAAACTCCTTCCCATAATACAAAAAACCTAAAAACATATAGTGGGCTAAGTAAACTAGAGATCCAAGACTTTATGCAGGTCCTAAAACTCGTAATATATAACAACTATTTCGCATTTGACAAATGCATTTACCAACAAGATGGACTGGCTATGGGGTCGCCAGCCTCAGGAATTTTGGCTGAAATTTACATAATTTCCTAGAAGACACTGCAATTAATACCAATAACACTTTTTCAAATATACACTTCTCGTCTAGATATGTTGATGATACTCTGGTTATTCTAGATAAGAGAACGGTTAATGCAGCTACCACTCTTAATAACTTAAACAAGATTGATTCTAATATAAAATTCACATTACAATCCGAGTCCAATTACTCGATCAATTTTTTAGACCTTACAATTAAACGATATCCTTCTTCTTTAGAATACAATATCTACAGAAAACCAACCCAAACAGCGACTACTATCAGAAACGACTCTACACATCCACACGCACATAAAGGCGCCACTTACTATAGTATGGTAGACCGTGCACTAAAAATACCGTTATCCAAGGAAAACCTAAACAAGGAATTGAACACCATTCGTGCCATTGCTAAATTCAACGGTTATAACATCTCATTCATAGAATGCATCATTAACAAATGTAAACATAGACTAAAGACAACATTAACCAAAGAAAGACATAACCCTGCCCTATTAGTGTAACGAATATTTTCAAGAAGCATAATATTAAAATTTCTTACAGAACCAGCAATAGAAACATAGATATAGTTCACAATTCCAAATCAGTTAACAGGTCTGACATTTACGCAATGTCAGGCGTTTACCGTTTTCAATGAAAAAACTGTTTTTCCTCATACATCGGACAGACCAGGCGCAGCCTCAAAGTTAGATACTTAGAACACGTTAATGCCATCAGATATAATAGATTTTCCGCCATAGGCCAACATATACATGACTTAAAGCATAATTTTACTACCATAGAACAAGACCTAGAAATTCTCAAAAACATAAATAAAGGCGCTTTACTCGACGTTACGGAGAACTGTTTTATTCACCTAGACCAATTTTTTAACCCTACTTAAATCTTAACGAAATCTCAAAAAAATCCAACATTCTTTTCGACTTCCTAATAGAAGTCTTTAGAGGTATAAAGACCACGGGAGGAAAATCGATCTTTCACGCTCTCCACAGTACTCTTTTACGGCCCACGCCACTGCCACTCCGCCCTCCTGACCCGCCTTAAACTCCGCCTCCCTACCCCCCCTTTCCTCTCCACTTCCCCCCACCCTTTCCGCCCCTCTCACTCTAACTTCGCTACTCAGTCACACCCATCTCACTTGTCCACAACTCTTCTTACACCACACACTCAGCACGCTAAACAAGGTGAGTCTCATATCCTATCATCCTTGGCCGCGACTCCATTTCACTAACTTAGTTTTTCTTTCCTTTCTTTTAAGACTCACCACCCTGTTGAGCTGAGACTAATTCGAAGTCAACCTTATTCAATCGCCCAACATCAGGTGTCCCGACCTCGACAAAATCTTTTTGTTGGTATTGCTATATAACGTCGGACCTGGACTTTTGTGCCTGAATTGAACATCAGAAGAGTGGACTATTTTACTACTTTGTTTTTACCACATCGTTTTATCATCATATTCAGACTTTTATGTTCAAAGCACCAGTTCAATTTTATGCACAATACTTACCCATCAAACTACTATGCTTTTATGTATCACATCACATCATCATATTTTACTCAAGTTCTTCTAGCTTTTAAGAAAAAGCAGCCTACTATTTGTATTCAGCCATGCAAGAGTTATTATTGCAATTTTTATGACATGTACTTTGCCCATTGTGATTTTTGTAGCTGATGAGCGTCAAAACCGGTTCTAACTATTTAATAAATATTATGTTGTGAACATCTTATGCAACACGTTTTGTATTGAAAAGGTTGAACCTTCCTTGATATTTTAATTGTGAATACCCATGGTGTTCCTGACAAAGTGGGTACAAATCACTGGCAACGCAGACCAACAGTGTTGCTCATATTGTGGTACTAATCAGAGGCAACGCCCAGATCCGTGGTGTTTCTCACATAATGGTATACTGTAAATCACAGGCAACATAAGCCTGTGATGTTCTGCATATATGTACTCGGAAATGGGTAAAAAAAATTAACTAAATAATTGCAATGTAAATTTTAATCTTATACCAGTTGTATAGTATTATTTGAAGTAATTCCGCATACTGTATATGAGTTGACTATGTTTCTAAGTACAGGAGATATTATAAGTAGAGTTTTGTAAACAATATAAATTGATTAAGGATGAACCGTGTGATTAATAGAAAAAATTGTTAGCGTAAATTGTATAATATTGTATTCTAGGAAAATTTTCTTCTTCTGTTGTTAATTTAAAATTTAGTGCTTTACAATAATGTATTTTAGTGTACCATTTGCCACTGAGGTAGATACCTCATTTGCAAATAAAGAGATTTTGATTTGATTTGATATAGTAGTACTAATCACGGGTACTGAAAAACCCACAGTGAACCGCTCTCTGCTGTTACTAATCACAAACCTATTGTGTGTCTAACATAGTGGTACTACTCGCAAGTAAAGGTGACCCATGGCTTTCCCCGCGTGATGGTACTAATCACAAGTAGTCTCATGGTTCTAATTCAATCGTCCCTTGCTCGTCCCTATTAGGTACCTCTTACGACAGGCAGGGGATACCATGGGTGTATTCTTCGTCTGCGCCCCCCCCACCCACAGGGGGCAATGGCACAATGTAACTGTTTCTGTAGTACATTGTGCTGTTTGGAACGAAGTGACATACAATCATGCCTCTGACGTAGTTTCATGGGAGAGGGAACTTCCATTGCCATTCTGACACTTGAGCTCAGGTTCATAGGCGTTCGCCCACAGTCACAGCTTAGATGGATTGGCGATGTCTGTCGATGAGCGATACCAGATTTTTCACACCAAATCCTGTACGGTGAACTTTGTTCTGGTATCAGACCTCGTGGAGCCCCAATGAGGTGCTACAAGGACAAGCTTAAGCACATTATGAACATGACAGGTCTCAATCCACAAACCTGGGACACGCTTGCTTAGTTCCATACAGTTTGGCACGGACCATTCCTGCTGTTTGAAGGGTACTGACACAGATGTGAAGAGGCCACGAAAACTCCGTGCAGCACAACCGTGACCTCCTCCAACAATTCTGTGCAATCTGTGCGGACTCTTATTCCGTGCTAGACTTCGTCTGTTTAACCATCGAGAATACATCCACAGACAGAAGTGAATCTATTGGAAGAAGTTAATTGGTGGAAATGTTGTAAGCAATCTGGCCTATGCTGACGGCTTGTGCCAAAAGCCTGCATGCAAAGAGTATGGTATGACAATTAGCCTTTCTAAAACTAAATTGATGTCAGTAGGTAACAAATCCAAGAGAACTGATTGTCAGATTGGTGATGCAAAGCTGGAAAAGGTAAATGATTTCAAGTATTTAGGATGTTTTTTCTTCCAGGATGGTAATATAGTCAGTGAAATTGAATCAAGGTGCAGTAAAGCTAATGCAGTGAGCTTGCAGTCTTCTGAGTCTTGAATATTCTGTAAGGATATCAACTCCTGGATGAAACTATTTTTACATCGGTCTGTTTTCAGACCAACTTTGCTTTACGGGAGCGAAAGCTTGGGTGGACTCACGGTATCTTATTCATAAGTTAGAAGTAACAGACATGAAAGTAGCGAAATGATTGCTGTGCCAAACAGGTGGGAACAATGGCAGGAGTATTCAGAATGAGTTCTGAATTCGATGGTTAAAGCTGTACGCATAAACCGTCTTAGGTGGTGGGGTCATGTGAAGCGAATGGATGATACATTACCTAGGAGAAAAATGAACTGTTATGGAGGGTAAGAGAAATACAGGGAGAGGTAGTGGTGATTATTGTTTTAAGAGGAAGTACAACTAGGCAACCATCCTCTATATAACACTAATAAGAAACAATGGAAGGGATCCGACACTTCAAACAATGAAGGTATCATCCAAAGGAAGACAAGGGCCATGAAGGGTGTGAAAATGAAAGACCCCCTAGGCCTCGAGTGCTCTAATACTGTCAGGGTCAGAAAAGAACAAGAGTTAACCAAGGCAGGTCGGATAGGATAGATGAAAGTGAGGAGCCTGGCATAAGAAAGTGGAAGCAATGCCAGGACTCAGCTGAGGGCCCTGAGGTCGCCAACCCACGCTCCTGAGTTAAGAGCCCCTGGGGCGAGTAGATGGAGACAAAAATGACTATGATTAGACTCATTTTCTAACAATCTAAAGATAAGAGGTATAGATCTAAATGAGGCCTTGCAAATAGAGGATTGTGGCAACATTTAATCAATTCACAGCGGCTTGCAGACTGATTTGACGCTGAAAGGCATAACGGTCTGGGCTCTATTGGTGAAAAATATCTAATTCCCTGCATGGGAATTTAGAATTTTTCATTATGTTAATTGCTCGGAAATGAGTTAAAGGCGCTGCCGCCGATTGAATAGCTGGACCTCTCTTCCTCCGTTTGTCATTGTTCATTTTCAATATGGAATAAAATTAAGTTTATTACACATGAAGATCTTCCCATAAAATTCTTCAGTGGGTTTGTTTTTCAATGCCCATTTTAGCTTGTAACTCAAGTAGTGTCCATCTTCTGCGCACGACCATGCACTGCATGTGACCCATCAGTCCAGACACTTAACACAAATGGTGGTAGTGATTTGTCTTACAGGACTTGGACATACATTGTACTTCAAAGTATACAATCTGTTACTGCCTGATGAAGTGGAGTCAGTGCAAGAGTGTTTAACTTTGTGGTAAGAACCACAGGAGATAAAATACTATACTAGCATTTTTCAGAAGTGTGTGTGAAAATATTGCAGAAAAAACACTCAGGAGAGTAAAAACTTCAATATTAGGATCCGAAGACGAGACATTACAGACTTCGAGGGCTTGCAGTGGGGACCAAGACGGTTAAGTTTAGTATACAAACTTGTGTCCGGAAACGTACAGTATTCCTGCACCCGTAAAAAACCCACCAATCTCCTGCATTGTACGCATCACTGACTAGAGTATGTATGTCATTGAACGATCACGTGATGTCTCATTCTCCTACGGGTTTGTTGACATTCAGTTGAGTGTGTGATCCACATGGAGACGTGTTGTGCTTGTGATCTTTGTTCCAGTACAGCAGTAATAATTAACTGCGCACACAGCAGTAAGCTGTACATACAGTACTACACCAAAGATTTGTGCAATAGTGGACAGGTCGTAGTGGCCCGCACGTTCACCCGACTTGACACCACTAGACTACTGACTGTGGGGTCACATGAAAACTTGATTTACGAGGCCCGTGTGGAGTCCACGGAAGACCTACTGGCGTGGGTTATGGCTGCGGCAGATGTTGGAGGACTGGGGATTGGTGACCGTGTGTACGAGAACATGATACATAGGTACTGTGTCTGTGTTGATGTCGGTGGTCGTCACATCCAGCCCCACCTGTAACTGGACCCAGACGACAAGTAGTAGGAGTTGGACAGAGCACTGGAAATGCGGGAACTGTAAACGTGTGTTGTGGTGGTTTTTTGCGGATAGCGGGAAGACGGTACATTTACGGACACAAGTTCCTATGATAAATTTAACCGTCTTGGTCCCCACTGCAAGCCCTCTAAGTCTGTAATGGGAATTTAGAAACACCCTGTATGTACCTATACGAGATTAATCCATCACTAAAGGAATATACACATAGGATTTTACCCTCATGGACATTCATGGATAAGGTTGAACAGTAAACTCTACAAGGGAAAAGCAAAAAACCTTTGTACTTTAATTCTGTAATTATCTACGTACAAGATTATCACATGTGGAGAGTGTAAAGGGTATAATCACCATGGCTACACTTTCTACAGAACATATGATACATTATACAGAAATATGACAAGACATTGAGTCCTTAACCAATTTAGAGAGTAGAAAATGTATAACAGAGGATTGTACATTGTGGATATTAGTTAACAGGTTGTAGGAAAGTGGGAAGGGCAAAACAAATGTCTTTAGTTTTGCATTTTCATCAATACCTTGAATCTTATATATGTGCAACTCAATTCTTTAGAAAAGAAATCATAATGATAATTATTAAGTACAGAAAATATTTCAAACACTATTTGAGAAGTACACATGTGACAAGGTGAACAAGAAAAGAGGTTGAGGATCTTGAAGATCAGAGATTGTCAAATTAAGCAGAATCAAGTGCTGAAGCAATTAAGTAAGAAATCTAATTTATATCAATTCCATTTTCAAGAAAAAAAAGAAGGGAGCAAGATATCAAAGAAAATACAAAATATTTACATTTTCTATCTTTTCCAGGTTGAGCAACTTCTGCTAACTAAAATGAACAATTACATCTTATGAATACAAAATCAAAGCTAAGAATACATTACAGTATGTAAAAAAAAAAAAAAAAATATATATATATATATATTCTCAACTTTTCTTAAAAGAAATAATACTACACTGTTTAAAAGTTACATACCCTGCCTGACAAACAAAGTTGAGCTCCCAGAAGGAGTGCTACCATATTATTCCATTTCGGTATACATGCACATGATTGATGTGAGAGTAAATACTAGATTTAGAAGAATCTGTAATATGTAGAACGCCCACCAGATGGGACCGTCCTGTTGTTCAGAAGTTGTTACCAGTCAACTGCTGTGAGGCAGACAGTTAAGCAAGACGTGCAGAGAGAACTACGTACAATAGGAAGCACCCATGATGCCTCGCAGATGCGTTAGACAGCATTTGGCAATTGCCAGGCACCTGGGCCATTCAGATGTCACAGTGGTCCGATGTTCGACTCAATGGGTACATGAGGGCACCCAGTCATGTCGTGCAGGTTTGCGTCGACCAAGAAACACCACCCAGAGGGAGGACCGTCGTATGGTGCACCAAGCATTGTGGGATCCCATAACTTTGGTAACAGTCATTCGCAAACATGTGTTGGAGACTCTGTTCTACTGCCCCATGCGTTGCTTACCATTGACACCAGAACAACAACGGCAGTGTTTGGAGTGGTGCCTTGCCCGGGAGGCATGGACTGGCGTCGCATCATGTTTAGTGACGAGTCCTGCTTCTCCATAACCTCCGATGACCATCGTGTGCGGGTCTGGCGGCGTCGAGGGCAGATCATGCCCATATCGTAGAAAGACGCACATACACATAATCCATGGCATCATGGTGTGAGGAGCCATAGGATATACATTCAGGTCATCTCTAACAGTGCTTCGGCAGACTTTGACGGCACAGACCTTATGGCATAGCACCCTGGGAAAGTGTTCCAACAAGATAATGGTGTGGATGGACTGCCTAGAGCACGTTGAGGTTCTGCCGTGGCCAGTGAGATCCCCGGACTCTCCATCATTGAACACGTGTGGGATGACATAGGAAGGGGACTGTGGGATCTGGAGGGACAGCTGCAATAACGGTGGACGAACTTGCCGCAGGAGAGGATCCAAAGGCTGTTTGACACCATTCCGAACCACATACGTGCGTGCATAGCGGCCGGGGGGGTACTAATCTAGTGCTAACATTCCACCTGTAACTACCAATGGTCTTGCGTCTTTCATCCCATATTGTAATCGGTTCAATAAACGCACACGGTCTTTCAGCATGTGTAGTTTCATTCACTTTCAACCACTCCTTCTGTGTGCTTAACTTTTTTGTCAGGAGTGTATATTAAACATTTGAGGAAGAAATATTTTCAGTATTACTCTTTGGTCATTTTGGACCATTATGGAGGGTCGAAACTGCATTTTTATTTCTTGGATGTGTTATTTTCACTTGCATTTGAATCGTTAACAGTGGAAGAACATTAAAATAAAGAAAAATTAATTCTTGATATTTATTATGCATCATATACAACACATTCAGGAGAAGTAACAGGCAACAAGATGTCATCCAAGGTACAAGAATTTTAGAATAGAAAGGTAGTTTCCCAGAACTAATAAAAAACATTACAATAGTATTCAATATAACCTCTTCACAACATGTTATTAAATAAAGGCTCACCAAACAATTTTTTTGATTGTCAACAAAACCACTCCTCAATAACACACAATCATTAGAAGTACAGCACAGTGAACCTCACACTAAAATAACAGGCTATACAAAGCACAAATACAATAAAATAGTGTCCATAATAAAAGTGCTGATAGTGCTGGAAATGTTATTATGCCCAGAGCAAATTTTAATACAATCTTATTCCAAAGTAATCAAGCACCGTAATTCAAATTATTTCATTATTCCTGTAGTATACAGCTAAGACCAGAGGCATGAAAAGAGGTGACAAACTAGGAACTAAAGTGTAATTCTTGACCAGGGTGGGGCAGGCTATCAATTCTCCAGTAGAGCAAGTCATTTTTCACAATTTCTTCATAAAACCAATTCTGTAGCTGTAAGGTCCCTTCAGTTGCCAGCACAATAGTTTAATAATTAACCCAAGAGACCAAATAGGTCGGAGTTTGTCAAACAGAATGGTTCCCTAAAGCATGGAAACAACACATTCAAGTTATGCTTTGTTGGAAAGGAAAACTCAAAATAGAGCAAGTAATGAGACGTCCATAATAAAATAAAATAACTTTATGACTGCATACACCAGAGATTTACTGAATTTTAGTTAGAAAAATAATCTCTCCCACTCATGACTAGTCTCTATTAACTAAAATTGACAATGCAATTAAAATGGATCTACATTAAGAGAAAAATGAAGGAAAATCAACATTATTGCTTCAGTATTTATTTTGCCAGTTTTCAGCATAAAAACATTAACTTTTCCTTCATATTAAAAATTATTTTGGGGGTTTCTAGGAAATACGTATATACACAGGATGACAAAAACATACAGTTTGTTTTCGGAGAGAATGGACTGTTGCAGGTAAATGCGAACCATAAACAGATACTGAATATTCTCCACAATCCTCATACACAGAACAGCAGTGGATATTATGATAAGGTTCTAAAAATAGAGGAGGTATTCTGGCAAAATCCTGCCGTTTTGTATGAATTGATGTCATTTGTTTTACGTCCCATTACCTAGTTTTATGGCTATGGAGATGCTGAGGTGGCAGACGGTGCTTATTTTATGTGCTGGTAAAACTAGTGACTTGAGGCTGATGTATTTGAGCACCAGACTGAACCACTCAGCTCGGATGAGTGTGAATTAGCTCGCTTACATACAGGACTGTACTTTCTGTCTCTGGAGAGAAGTCCCAGGTTGCACAGTGAATGGGTATATATATTTTATGAACTCTACATAAACCACAAGAGAGGTAAAATAGGAAATTATAAGTCACTCCATGACAGATACCTGAGATCGGTACTGTCAGGTCTAATGATGCACCCATTAAACCCTTCCCTCTCCTGTTATGATGAAAATCCAACTGTTACTGAATTCATCGACCAAGCAGTACAGAAGACATTAAATTTTTAAAATAATGGATAACAGGAGGAGTACTAGAATCATACTGCCAGCAACATGTTCCATCATCAAAGATATTGTGTATGCAATCATTTTAAAAGGCAAACTTCTTCAACGCCATATCAAGTTACTGGAGGAGGGGGGGAAAAGAAGTTCCAGCATCTGTACCCTCAAAAAATTCCTGCTGTGCAGCCAATGGACGTTGATGTTTTGGCTCACTTAAGAGAAAGAACGTGAAGGCAATTACTAGATAAACTGAAATAAAGACAACAACATTTCTAAACAGTTAGCTGAGTACTAGTAGTGCAACATTTCCAAACAGTTAAAAAAATAAAAGTTTCTAGATTTTTAGACAAAGTTTAGCTGTATACTAGTACTGGCTGCTGCTAGGCTGAACCTCCAACAAGGGCGGGCAGCACGTATTGAGAACAGGAGTGGTGGAGGATAGTCTTGTTGGCTTAAAAATAAAATCATTTGTTTTACATCGCAACGACACACACAGGTCTTATGGCGACGATGGGAAAAGAGTGCAAAGGAAGCGGCCATGGTCTTAATTTACCTGGTACGAAAACGGGAAACCACAGAAAACCATCTTCAGGGCTGCCGACAGTGGGGTTCTCCCAAAAGCAAGCCGCACAGCCACTTGCTCGGTAGTGTCCCAAAGTCAAGGGAATTAACATTTCTGCAGCTGGCCGGGAATTGAACATTCAGCCATGGAGCTGGAATTATAAAATGTTGAAAGTAATGGGAAGTTTTAAACCAACCTGATAAAACAACTTCCTTGATGGAATTCTACAAAGCAGTCACTTATATGAATAAAGGTAGGAGGATTTCGTCTGCTAGAAAGAGGGGTTGCACATGTAGATCTGGCTGTTTTAAGACCTGTGCAGAGAGATGTATTCACGGTTATGTGTTCCTGTGGTGGCTGATAGTCTATGTGTTAGGACCGACACAAACACCCAGTCTCAGGAATGAAACCCGAAGGCCAGTAGGCTGCCCACTCAGCTGAAGGAATGTAAGTGATACAAATACCAGACTAGACAGTAAAGGTACAAGAATTTCATCTCCTAGAAAGAGGATTTCCAAGACTTGAATCGTAAGGGTACATGAAAATATAAATGCAGTTACAAGATAATGAACTTGGTTTCAGAAGGGGAAGGCCAATAGTGAAGTCAATTATAATTAAGGCATAAAACTGGAAAAAGAACAGCAAACATTTCGGAAAGGTATTTGAAAATAAGCAAAGTCAAGATGCAAATCCGCAAGACTGGATGGTGTGAAACGGTTTACAATTATGACAGAAGATGATATGGTGGCAGTAGGTATGAGAATAAACACTTATGTTTTGAGTACAGGATGAAGCTGGGAATGGTAGCGTTCAAGAATGAGAATCAGTGAGGCGAAAAACAACAGGAAGGAGAGAAGGAGGAGGAGTTACGAAGTGAATTAAGGGAGAACTGAAAACTTGTTAAACAATAAAATCAGTAGCAGGAAACTTCTTGGGAGTGTTTTCTATGACATAGTTTGCAATAAAAATAAAGCAACCAAAGATATTGAAATACCTACCTGCAGTCCCATATGAGTCAACTGACACAAGATTTCCCTTTTTATAATTTTCCAAATAGTTGACAACATTGCTTATTCTTATGAACCTGCACTTCCTATGTACTGTTTGTTTACTACGCTCTGTGTGATGACTGTTTTAGGTTAAAAGTGCATTTATTTGAGGAATTTTGAGTTTACCTTGCAAGATTTATACTATCAATTTTCAATGGATATGACTCGTAGGAAGTATACTAAAACTGAAACTTTGTGTCATACTGGCCAGAGCAGAGCCAATTCGACCAAGGGTAGGTCTGTCTGAGAAACACTTGCAGCACAGGTTTGAGCAGATTTGTTATGTCGCACCAATACAGGTAGGTCTTATGGTGATGTTGGTACAGGGAAGGCCTAGGAGTCGGGAGGAAATAGCCGTGGTCAAAATTTGTCTCGTGTGAGAACAGAAAACGATGAAAAACCATCTTCAGGGCTGCCGACAGTGGGATTATCTTCCAAATGCGAGCTCACAACTGCGCACGACCAACTCACTTGGAGAGTTGAAAAATGATGACGATGACCGAGGTAATGGTACCATATTTTATAATACTGTATTTAGTTAGCAGTTCCAAACTCAAGCAGCACGTTTTTGATAATTTATCATTATGATCGTGCTTGCATAGGATAAAATTATTTCACACAATAACTGCTGAAGATATACCAACTATTAAGCTTTAAATTACCAAGATGTTGCACTTTGAGATCGTGATACCAGTTCAAGTATCCTCACTGTTAAGCATTTGAACTTTGACATTCTCAATGGATACAAGAACATAATATAACTCAAGTTCATTGTGAGCACTGTCTTCATGAATAGGATAAGAACTTCACTATTCTCTATGTACCTTCTAAAACAATAGCACACATCGTAGCAACTATTTGACATTTAAGAATATTGTAAATCTTTTGACAAAGAATATAACCTGGTTTTAATGGTCAACAACCAAGCACACAGGATGATGTCAGGTCTGCCACAAAAGAGAGGATGCAATTTGTGAGGCAAACAGGCTTTCGGAATTTTTCAAGATGTTGCACGAAAATCTTGTCAGAGTTCATCAGATCGAGATATTTACTCAGTACGGCTTAGAAATAAGTATTGGGCAATTTGTCATACTGAACTGAAAATACAGAAAATAAAGAAACAAAACAAAGATCTGGTGTGTGTCGCTCTGGAAGGAAACATCATCAATTCAAGAAAGAAGAACTGAGTAGTGAGCATCAAGTTACTGTACGTATGTGGAGGACGGAGGTGTCAAAGTAATCTTGTGAAGTGGCCCTGGGATGGAGATCCTTTCCCCCTCACGTGCAAAGAGATAAATGACCCCTACACTCAGGAAGATCTCGTGCTCGCTACAGACAGAGGGAAAAGACTCTCTCCTGAATAAGTAACAGAATAATTTTTTTTCATCAACAAAATGAACCAATGCAGTGCACATTTAAGCTCTAAAGATAGCTTTGGAAGTGCCCCCACTTCCAGCATTTTCCTGCACTGCATTTCTCAATATAAATGTGAACCCTTGGCCTTAGTCAATTAGATTTGAAAATCTTGTTTGACACAAGTTACATGATTTTGTTGCCAAAAATGTCCCAGAAATGGTTTCTTCATATCATCGGGTGACGACTTGTTTGGCTACTCCAGGTGAATGTGGTTCTTCTACCCTTTTATATCATAATTTCCCTTCAATTCACAATGGCTAGGAGTAGTGAATATAATCACACTGGAAGTCTGCTTCAAAGTGATTTAGATAGCAGATCAGAAGTAAATTGAAACGATAATGAAAAAAGTGCGTATGACAGCTCATAGTGAGATTACATACGGGTGATTTAGTGAGGCAAAACTGTGGGAATGGCAGGGAAAAACAGCCCATTTCTTCATTAGAAACTGACAAGCGTCTGAAAGCCCTCAGAAGGCAAAATTTTTTTTGCAAGCGGCTTTACGTCTCATCGACACAGATACGTCTTATGGCAACCGAAGGACAGGAAAGGCCTAGGACTGGGAAGGAAGCGGCCATGGCCTTAAGGTACAGCCCCAGCACTCGCCCGGTGTGAAAACAGGAAACCACGGAAAACTATGTTCAGGGCTGCCGACAGTGGGGTTATCTCCCGGATGCAAGCTCACAGCCGCCCGGTGCCTTCAGAAGGAGTATCAGGATTGTCATGTCAGTTACTGCACACATTAGATGGTTTACACTAACGAGTATGTTCCAGTTGAAAGTGCTCTATTACTGCTGGGTAAAAATACTCCAGCTCATGGTGCATTAGCCTTTTCAATACAGTTTTCGTACCTTACTCGATCCATTGTGTGAAGCTATGTCAAGGGCAAACGTGGTACTATGAAAATGTTTTGTAGCCCATATGGGGCCAAGGTGGAAAACAACAAATACCATGACAGTGACAATTTATCCGATTCTTTCTATGTTTCCTACAGTAAATAAATTCTGATAAAGGTTTTGCAGTTAAAAATGTTGGTAATCGGTAAATTACATTTAAAACGGGGAAAAAAGAGGAATTGTATTGAGTTTAGATATTCAAAATTAATGCACTGTTTCACATTTTCCCAAAAATTCAGCCACCTTAATATGCCTGTTGTACATACCCAGAGAGCCCCGTGTTCAGCCAAGGACTTCAACAGTGTACGACTCGGGGACCGGGTGTTTGTGTTCGTAAGTCAATTAATGCCGCATTAACAAGTACACGGCTACATGGCTGAATAAGACCAAAGGCCAACCTTTAAAAGGAAAGTTGGTTTGCATAAACAGGAGAAATAATTTGACTGTAATAAACTACTTCTCCTACATTACATTTCGTTCCAATATGCCACAACACTGCTTTAACTTGGGTGCCTGCATTCGAAATCATCAGACCTGTATGAAGACTGAATCAAAGAAGAAACATCTTCCTTCAAGTAATGAAGCCATGGAACTGTTAATTTTTGTTCTTGCTGTAAATCATTAAAGTAAACATATTTCTGAATAAATATATTTTAGTTTTGAAACCTTTGTTAACCCAATGGACTCTCCCTGCGTGTCACACTGACTCAGTGGAGAAGCTTTTTGTGCAGCGCAATGGAAAATACAGTAAAACCTCATTAACATGAAGTCGTTGGGACTAAAACATCCGACTTCGAATTACGTGATTTCGAATTAACCGCCAATTCATAATTGAGAAGTGCCAACCCTTGTCCCGTTACTGCACGCAGTTAACCTTGATCCACAGTTTAAACCTTTCAAATGCCATGGAAAAATCTATTTCCGAAATGTATCCAACATTTAGAATGTTCAAATAATGCACTTGGATAAATCACTGACAAACATAACCCCATGCAACGAAAGAAAACAAATCATACAATTCAAAGAAGAGGATAAATTATACTGGGTCCCCTGTGTAAATGCATTATTTTTTTGGATTACTGCACTGCTTGCATTTTTAGATGCCTCGTACTTGTACGGAAAGAGCCTGATGCCTTTAAAACATTGTGGCTTATCGAACTTTCCTGTGACGAGGGGATCAAGTTTCTGTGTGCATTGCAACACAGTACAATGAGCCCCACTCTTGTACTGGCACTTTCTCCTTTAAAACCATAAGACCGTTTGGGCTCGGCATTAAAAGAAAGCAATGCAGTTTCATCGGCAATGACAATATTGTTCGGTGCCTACGAATTGATTATATGGGACACGCTTATTCATCAACTGTCGGCATCGCCAGTGTTCGCGGATTCTGTTTTTCCGCACACTGCCTGCTGTGTGATATTACGGCGTTCCTTAAAAGGTTGAATACAAAAGAATTCCGATTTCATTCAACTTAGCAATTATGAAGCACACTGTAGACACACCGAGTGTAAGTGCGGAAAGCTACCCCTCCACTTTCCGGAACACGCGTTCTATCATGACGTGGATACATTTTGAATTTAAAATTCTCTGTAACGTACTATTGTTTTAAAATGTAAAGGCAGTTTCGAATTAAAAGTCTGAATTTCGGTAATGGGGCCAACAATGTACTTCGAATTACGAATTATCCGTACTTTGAAATAAACAATTTAAATAACATGTAAAACCATATCTCATGTTTCCGGGAACGAGAGTTTCTTCAAATTAGGTGGGATTTTGAATTAATCGACTTCGAATTATCGAGGTTCTACTGTATATTGTTAAAAGAAAACTATAGAAGATATTAATGTGAAATTTTGTCCGGCCCCACGGTGTAGGGGGCAACGCGTCCGCCTGTCACCCGGTGGCCCCAAGTTCGATTCCTGGCCGGATCAATGGTTTTTAATTGTAAATGATTAATATCCCTGGCCTGGGGACGGGGTGTTTGCGTCGTCCTTAACATTCCTTTCCTCACATTCAACACTTTACACTTCCGCCATTTACAAAATATACACAGGTTCCTCACGTATGGCGCAAGTAGGGGCAAAAGATCTCTCTACGTCGACGCCCCGAACAAATAGCATTTAAAAAAGAAAACGTGAAATTTTGTCAGAAGGTGAACGAATACATGTATTCACCTAAAATGATGTTCTTGTGTGATGGATTAGTTGTGGAGGCTCATCATCACTAGTGATATATAGCCTACATTTCCGGACTCATTAACTCAACAATTCCTCACACACATGCCTGCAGATCTTCACTAATTCTTCGTGCGTGCTGTTACTGATTACCGGCTTGAAAGGAATTTGAAACATTTCCAAGTCACGTGGTGTGAAGGTCAACCTTCTAGTATTTGGAAATCTGAGCAGTGGCAATGCACGGGCACAACTCGTTAATAGAATGAACATGCCTTTTGAAAGGACATCAGCACTTGCACGCAAAAACAAAAGGGGATGGTGACTCGATGTTTGAGATCACGATAGTTTATCTTTTCCAGTAACAAATGTTGATGGTGAAAGAGCATTTTCTTCACACAAAGCCATTTTATCTGGCAATGTACCTTACGCAAGTGGTGAAACCATATGGATGAAAACAAGTAAGATCTTTGAAAACTATAAAAAAGTTTTAGTGTCAAAAACAATTAGAAAAACTTGAACTCGCTTTGTAAGTTAAATATGTTTAGTACCGTAGACTTTGGCTTCCTCTCATCATACTGCTACAGTTAAATTATACAGATTTTTTCAGGGTACAAAATATGCACTAACTTGCCAATTTTTTTCATGAAATATTAACCAAAATCATACCATTTTAGCAACAAAATGAGGGGTATAAAATGACACCCCTAACCATAGGTTCACACTGGTTAAATTTAATGCTTTTTTGTGTATTTATCTCACAATATCTTGAGCGTAGTTAGTCAAAACCTTTCCAGGAATGGTTTCAATAGATTCAGCATCAAAGAATACACGTAACGCACCACAGTCCAGTTGTTATTAAAACATTCTGCTACTGACAATAATTTTTTCTGCAAAAAGGGTGTTTGCCCCTACTCTCCAGCTGTGATATCAAACACGTATATGAAGTGAAGAATCCCGAGTTTCATGAACAGCAGCACGCTAAGAAAACTATGGCCAATAATAGGCCTAAGTATTCTATTCGACGAGTGTTTATTGACGATTCCTATGAGTGTACAGAATCAGCTTCTGTTAACAGGAGTTTAGTAATACCCTGACATACCTGCCAACTTTACAAAGCCCAAAATCAGGAGATTATGATATGAAAATTAGGAGATACAACTGGTCAAAACTGCTTATTCTATATGTCTTGCACAGTCCAGGAGTACTGTGGTATATATTATAATACATATTCTCTCAAAACCCGACTGTTGCTACACATCTCTATTTCTTCACAGGCAGTATGTAAGCGAGACGATCGGTCTCTGACAAGCCTTCCGAAAATAGTATGGACTTCTGCTCCAGGCATGCACTTAGATGCCATTACTTAGCAAATGCGTAGATTAATACAGTGCATCACGCGCCCACGCGATTATGCTAAGCGCAATGCTATTTTTATCAAGTAATAAATAAAAAATTGCCAGGGTTGTGTCGAAATGGCTCCTAAAATCTATAGAAAAGTCACTAATCGCCAATATAACACGCGAGAACGAGAGATTGACAACTGATATACAGGTTTCAATAAATATCGCAGATTCGCGCGCATTTCTGGTATTATAAACGTCGATATTTCATTTGAAAGCAGCCAAGGAACGAAGGATTCCCGGCCACTGGCGTACAAAGCTGAAATGGCGAGATTTGAAAACAAATGGTTGAAGTTCACCAAAGAGTAAGCAAAAATTGGGAGAAATAATAGAATAATCGGAAGTCTCCCGCCTAAATCAGGAAATTGGCAGGTATGCCGAGCTCCAAGTCATACTGCCGTTTGGGGGAAGATGATACACAGTGCTCTCAGGAGCATCAGGCATTGATATCTCTACATAACCTCTGAAGTCTATCAACCACAGTCAATTTTGCATGTTGCTTAGGTTAAAAACAAAGTCCTTGCATGATTCTTTGTTTAATAGTGTGTCCTTTTATCCCTTATGTCTTCAACAGACTGCAAATCTTTTAAGTTGTGTACATTTAAGTGAGCTGACAACGCTGGAAAGTATGGCTTTCTTCTTAACAAACCATGCACTCTCGTAGTTCACCTAGCGACAGTTGCCATGCAGACGCACGCCGTGTTTTCTGTGCTTTCACAAAATAAAACTGCAAATTACCGTACTAAGACATTTCAGAGCAGAGTATCCAAAAGCTCTGCAATAGGTGAAAACTATCAAAACAGGTTTTGTGGCACACCAATAAAAAGGACAGGAACACCCTCGTGTAGTAGACACGTTATGGAAGCAGTGAGAGGAACGTATACACGAAGTCGAAAGAAGTGTTTGGAGCTGGCCATTTCACAACCTACAGTATGGAGAATTTTACGATGACTGCAGTGCAACTGAGTTGCATGCTGAGTGCTTGTCACAAGCAGAAGCGCACCGTTACACACCTGCGTCACGTTCCCCGCTACACAAACGAGGAGAGTGCATGGAGTGAAGTCTGTTGGCTTTGGTTCGACAGACATCTGAATAAGATTCGATCAGTGGTTTCAAAATTATTCATTGATTAATTTCAGGTAACTACTGTATTTACGCGAATAATCCGCGCATATTTTTCAAACAAACTGAGGCATGAAATTGGGGTGCGGGTTTTATTTCCGTCGAGGTTGGCAACACACTCCTGCATCACCTAGTTTCTGATGTTGGGTGTACAGTTATGCTTTGTGTAACTGCAGATGGAATAAAACTGCCCCATATGTCGTATTTAAACGGAAGACTACTAAGACTTTTAATTATAAACTGCCTTTACATTTCAAAAAATAGTATTTTACAGAGAAATTCAAATTCAAAATTTCTCTGTGTCACGATAGAACTCATATTCAGGAACATTCAGGCGTAGCTTTTGGCACTTTCACTCACTACGGTGTGTCTACAGTGTTTTTCATAGTTGCTAAGTTCGAGTGAGATCGTATATTCGTTTGTATACAGTGTTTTACGGAATGCCACAATATCACGTAGCAGGCTGGGCGGAGAAGCTGAATCTGTGAAGACTGGCAATGCCGACAGTAGGCGAAAAGTGAGGTTCATAATTATAATCAATTCGTAAGTACGGAACAATAATGTCAATGCCGAGCCCACACAGATTTATAGTTTTAAAGGACATGAGATCACTGTACTGTATTACAATGCAGACGGAAGCGAAAGACTTCCTCCCTTCGTCATAGGAAAGTTCGATAAGCTACGATGTTTTAAGGGTGTCGGGCACTTTCTGTGCAAGTACAAGGTACCTAAAAATGCAAACAGATGCAAACAGTACAGTAAACCAAAAAATAAAACACTTGCAAAATGCGAGCCAGCATAATTTGTCCTTGTCTTTGAATTTTGCTTTTTTCTTTCATTGCGTGAGGTTATTTTTTCCAGTGAGTTATCCAAGTGCATTATTTGAATAATGTAAATGCAAACCGTTGGATGCATTTCGGAAATAGAATTTTTTCCATGGCGTTTGAAAGGTTTAAACTGTGAATCAATGTTAATGGCATGCAGTAGTGGATATCAGAATATCTTGTGAAGCGGCAAGAGTTGCACTTCTGAATTACGAGTTGGCCATTAATTCGAAATTTTACTGTATCGCAAAACCAACATCTGACTTTGCCGGGTGTCTTCTTCAAGTGTTTACATTGCACGAAAATAATTATCCACCGCCCGTTGTGTTACTATCCGAGGAAAGAGAGACCGCGTGTGAGAAGCGTTTTAGACGTGGAGTGTGATGAATTTGTAATTCAGGAGAGGAGACAATGAATCTTCCGATCTACAGGGAACTGAGCTTATTGCAAGTTCAGGTTAATGAAATATCAGTCACGTAAGTAGGCCTACTTGCTAACTGTCATGGCATTCTATAACAGTGACAATGTATTTTTATAATCTCAGGCAAAGCAGCAATATCTGTAAATTAACATGTTCATATGTGCGTAAAGAACACGTGGACCTCGTGGAGTGATATGAAAGAAATGTTTGTTTATACATATATTACGAAGGAATTTTAGTTTATTTCATTTTTTCAAAATGAGCCTTCATAAAATTAGGGTGCGGGATTATTTGCGTAAATACGGTAATTTACAATAACCCTGTATATCACAGTGGTATTTGAAATGTACACGTTTCTTTTTACATTTAGCATTTGGAATTTACTAGAGCAATGTCAGCCAATCTTTAAGGTAAGTCTGCCTGTCTCGTGGCTGCTGACTGGATCTGCAGTTCAGCGTATTTCAAAACACCATATTTACTTGCATAATTAACACTTTTTTTTGACTAAAAATGTAGGTGAAAAATCTGGCTGTGTAAATTAACTGCGTATTTCTAACATACAAAAATATTACTATCAGATAAATGTATACATAGTGTATAATTAACAAAATATAAATTGACCGCCATAACTGTTGCATCAGTCAAGGTCAAGTTGAAATAGCCTATGGATACCAGAAAGATAACGAAGCAAATTAAGTACCAATCACATGGCACAGTAGCAAGAAGAAGAAAATTCTTTCCTTTATATTCATCATCACTACTGCTGCTGCCATTAACTCTAGCATCTTTCCAGAGCAAATCATTTTCACTGCTGTCCAACATGTTCAAGGAGAAATCACCAGTTTTTGGGCCTCAAAATGCTGTGCATTTCTCTTCTTGCACTAGCACCTCGGCCCGCTGATCTATTCTCGCGAATACCACGAGTTTATGTGATGCAGCATTCATTACTTGCACAATATGATACCACAGAATATAAAATGTTTGTAATAGTCAGTGCTGACTCACACAGTCAGAAGGCTGGTACTTGTCACCTGCAGGGTATGTCAATTAAAAAAAAAATCCCCCAATTTGAACTAAGAAAAATGAGGGTGTGTAAATTACGCAATTATGCGAGTGTGCTATTTTTTAAACTTTATTTATGATCCTTTCTACTTTTTATGATAAATAAAGACACCAATAAATATACGTACTGATGTCTTCATTCGTATTTCAAAGGTTCGAGATCCAGTATTACGTCAACAGGTCTGAATTCTGACCGATTAAATGATTTCCGCTAATAAATAGCAATGCTTTCATTCCTCTCTCTGAACTGCAACTTGAACCCCACTTTTCAGGCCTGCGGCTCAACTACACAACACAATCAGTTCAGCAATACATAAAATGTAATGCACAAATTATCATATAATTCTATTCAGTCTCAAATACATAGTCTTGCAAGGACTTGTTTATAAATAATTTTAATTTAAAGAATGCTAATAGTAGGTTCTTACTAATCCAAGATGAACTTAAACATCTTCAGTTATTTTTATGCTAATAACTGCCACACTTATGACTGAAAGTGAGAGAAGGAAGAAAAAATGGCATAAGACATAAGAGTTTCACTGTACTGGTCCATTTCACAGCATTCACTAAAGGTTTTTGTACCCAAACAAGAGGAAAATAACAAGTATAAAATTATAAGGAGAGAGAGTGGTGAATTAAAATGTCCATGTAGTCCCCCTTGCCAGCAGTCGGCCATCTAAAATAGTTCCTCGAGGAGTACAATACACTGTACAACCACCAGTATCAGTGTTAGTTCTAACACACTAGAAGTATTGCAAATAATACTTCACCTAGTAACACAGGCAAACTGAAGAAACTTCTTTACATTCTCACGTTCGTCAAAACAAACCAATATTTTACATGGTTTACAACTGCTATTCTGGTTTGTTTTTATAAAAAAGATTGTCTGCTGTACACATGACAAATGATCACGAATATTCAAGTTCCACACAAATACACACACACACACACAAGGCACTTTCAGATAAGTCCTCTCTTCTTTTTGTAGTCTTCTAGATTGAGAGAGCGCCGAGGTCCTGTATCTTTCACCACAGTCGAAGGTTTGGGTGTAACACTCACAGGGTTGTCTGAAAACCATACAAGAAATTAGTGATAAATAATCAATGTTAATAGCATCCAACATTTCAACAACAGTATCTATTGAATTTTTAGCTTTCTTTCACAACATCTAGTACATGAGGCATTACATCAATTAATTACATTAATCCAAACAATCAATCACTACTGATGTGTATTTAAGTCAGTCGCCTAGGTGGCACATTCCCTATCTGTTGTTTTTCTAGCCTTTTATTAAATGATTTCAAAGAAAATGGAAATTTATTGGTAAGTTATTCCAAACCCTAACTCCCCTTCCTATAAACAAATATTTGCCCCAATTTGTCCTCTTAAATTACAACTTTATCTTCATATTGTGATCTTTCCTACTTTTAAAGACACCACTCAAACATATTCGTCTACTGATGTCATTCCACGCCATCTCTCCACTGACAGCTCGAAACATACCACTTATGATATAGGTGTTGATTCCCATAAGGAACCTGAAATATTTGTCCCAAATAACTAAATTTAGTCGAGCAGCTTGTCTCCTTTCTCCCAAGTCTTCCCAGCCCAAACTTTGCAACATTTTTGTAACGCTACTCTTTTGTTGGAAATCACCCAGAACAAATGGAGCTGACTTTCTTTCGATTTCTTCCAGTTCTTGAATCAAGTAATCCTGGTGGAGGTCCCATACACTGGAACCATACTCTATTTGGTGTCTTCAAATCAAATCAAATCAAATCAAATCAAATCAAATCAAATCAAATCAAATCAAATCAAATCAAATCAAATCAAATCAAATCAAATCAAATCAAAATCTCTTTCTTTGCAAATGAGGTGTCTACCTTGGTGGCAAATGGTACACGAAAATACATTATTGTCAAGCACTAAATATTAAATTAACAAGAGAAGAAAATTTTCCTCTAATACAATATCATACAATTTACGCTAACAATGTTTTCTATTAAACACACAGCTCATCCTTAATAAATTTATATTGTTTACAAAATTCTACTTATAATATCTCCTGTACTACTTACAAATATAGTCAACTGATATACAGTATGTGGAATTACTTCAAATGATACTATACAACTGGTATAAGATTAATATTTACATTGCATTTATTTATTTACCTTTTCTTTTTTTTTTTTTAACCCGTTCTGGATCCTAAGTAGCATAACGACCTGCTGCGTCTTAACCAGAGCCCCTTTTGCCACCACTTTTCAGAGTTCCTGAAGGGCCTTCACAGCTATCGTAGCGGTCCCAGGGCCCTCGAAGTCCCCACTGTACTTCACCCCTACAGGCAGTCCCCTACTTTGGCTGTCCAAACTCCTTAGACCAGGGGATGGAATTAATTTATTCACACACATTTTTTTTTTTTTTTTTTACAATAACCTGCACTGGTCGAATGCCCTCTAACACTTCATTTATTTTCTCTGTTGCTGTTTATTCTCTTCTTGAATATGTGTACAGATTTTGGAAAAGGATCAAACACTACCCCTGGTAAACTGTTCCACTCCTTCACACCCTTCCCAATGAATGAAAATTTACCCCAATTGCTTCTGCTAAAATTCCTTCTAATTTTATATTTGTGGTCAGTCCTGCCGATATAATTATTTTCCAACTTAAGCCTCTTACGGATATCTCCCCATGCTTCTTCTCTTGTATAGGCTCTATATAATCCTATAAGTCTAGTTTTCTCCCTTCTCTTACTTAAAGTTTCCCACCCAAGTTCCTTTAACATTTCTGATACACTACTCTTTCTCCTGAAATCCCCTGTTACAAATCTTGCTGCTTTCCTCTGCACACTATCTATTTCTTTTATTAGGTATTCTTGGTGAGGATCCCAAACACTGTTTGCATATTCCAATAATGGACGAACCATATTCAAGTAACTTTTTTTCTTTTAATTCTTTGTTGCATCCTTTAAGTAGCCTCATTATGACATGTAACGATCTGTATGCTTTCCCAACAATGTCATCAATATGATGCTTCCAGTGCAAATTACTTTCAAATCTCACACCTAAGTATTTGCACTTGCCATCTTTTGGGATAACTACCTCATCCAAAGTATATTCAAATTCAGTTTTAAAGCTCCTGTTTGTAATAGTTGTAACAGTTGATTTGCCTCCATTAACCTCCATGTCATTTTCTTCAACCCATTGTTGGATACTTTCAAGGTCCCTTTGTAATTCTGAACAATCCTCAATGTTGTTTATTTCCCTATAAACAATTATGTCATCTGCACAAATCTTATTTTTAATGTTATATTGTTCCTTAAATCATTTGCGTATATTAAGAAAAGTAACGGACCGATTATACTACCCTGTGCAATTCCCTTCCAAACTTTCTCTTCCTGAGATACATTATTTCCTACTTTGACTTTCTGAACCCTTGAATTTAGAAATGCTTTTATCCAACGTGTAACCCTTATGTCCAATCCTATTCCCTCCAATTTCTTTAATAATATTCCATGTTCCACTCTATCAAAGGCTTTGGAAAGATCTATGGCTATGCAATCTAACTGACCTCCTGAATCCAACTGATCTGATATGTCCTGCTGAAATCCCACCAGTTGTGCCTCACAAGAAAATTTCTTTCTAAATCCATACTGGCTCCTCATGAACCAATGTTTATCATTGCATATCCCTCTGATGTACTTCGATATTAAACTCTCCAGTATTTTACAAAACTATACTGGTCAGGCTGATTGGTCTGTAGTTCTCTGGTTTCCTTTTATCACCCTTTCCTTTATCAATTGGTATTATTATAGATTCCTTCCATTCCTTTGGTATTACACTATTATTTATGACATAGTCAAAGAGAAATTTTAAATAAGGCACTATGTACCACCCCATTGTCTTTAATACCTCCCCAGTAATTTGATCACTTCCTGCTGCTTTTCCTTGCTGAAGCAGTTGGATTTCTCTGAAAATATCTTCATTTGTGAATGAGAATCTTCTTGTTTCCCTCTGTCTCTCTCCCTCTCTATCTTCTGTTTTGGTTTCCAACTCTTGATAATCATCTACTGAATCTCTAAATTCCCTACTAAATAGGTTTGCTTTCTCAGTATCTGTTAAATAATGTTCACCCCCTTCTCCCACTATTGTAGGAATTTGGATTCCTTTTCCTTTTTGATTCCTGATATATGAATACATCTTTTTCCATTTCCCTTTGTGGTCATTACCCTCTTGAAGTATGCCATTCATATATTTCTCTTTTGCTTCCTTTTTCACTCTATTCATTTCCCTCATTAGTTGTTTTCTAGTTTCTCTACTCTCCCTACCCTCTTTGATTTTCCTGTTTACTATTCTACATTTTCTTTTTAATTTTCTTATTTCCCTTGTATAATAAACAGGGTCTGAGGTCATTTTACCCTTCTTAACAGGTACAAATCTCTTCTCTCCTTCCCAAATGATTCCTTTAAATTTAGCCCAAAGTGTATCCACGTTATTCCCTTCACTTATCCAACAACTGAATTGTGATTTAAGGTAAGTCCCAAATTCATCAACTTTAGTTTTTCTGTACAATTTCTTGTCTTGTGTAACCCTCTTATTAAGCCTTTTTGGTACGAGTCCTACATCCATTATTACAGCCTATTCCTTCAATTACCTCAGTTTTATCAACAATTTCCCATGGTTTAACCAAGAATACATCTAGTAAGTTATTGAGACGAGTCGCTTCTTGTACTACTTGTGTAAATCCTCCCTCCCAAATTAACTTATTTGCCAGTTTCTGTTTATGGGCTTCACTTGCAGCTCCATTCCATTCAACTTCAGGCAAATTTAGATCTCCCCCAATTATTACCATATCATTATTATTGTTTTTACGAGTATAATCTATTATTTTCTCAAAGATTTCCATGTCTCTTTCCTCTCTTCCAGGCCTGTATGTTCCTATAATTCCCATCTCCTTCATATTATCACAAACTAATTTTATCCCTAACATTTCATCCCTTTCATCGGTAAACCATTCATGTGAACAGTAAGTTTCCTTCACCAGAATAAACACCCCCCCCCTCCCTTTTTATCTCCTCGGTCTCTACGATAGACTGTGTACCCTTCTGGAAATACTTCTCTATTACCCACCCCTTCTTTCAACCACGATTCCACTCCTATCACCTCACTCCTATCCCCAAGTCTTACCAGAGACTTGTATGCCCTCTCCTTTAGATCCTTACTACAACCTCTAAATAAGCTCATAACCATGTGCAGAGATCTGTACCCTTTATTTACAATCCCATTTATGTCATTATCCCAATGAAGATCTTTCCTTATATTAACACCTAGATACTTACAATGATCCCCAAAAGGAACTTTCACCCCATCAACGCAGTAATTAAAACTGAGAGGACTTTTCCTATTCATGAAACGCACAACCTGACTTTTAACCCCATTTATCATCATGCCATTGTGTACTGCCCATTGCACAACATTATCGTGGTAATTTTGCAGTTGCTCACAATCTTTTAACTTATTTATTACTCTGTACAGAATAAAATCATCCGCAAAAAGCCTTATCTCTGATTCCACTTCTTTACTAATATCATTTATATATATAAGGAAATATATAATAATCATAATTTTCCATTACCCAACTGTAGCCGGCGGGGGCAAATATGGTTCCTTTCCACTTTCTTCAGTCTTTCCACCACTCCTCCTCCAACACGTGTGTCCCAGTCCAGGTTTCTTTCTCTAATACTGCATTTGTTTGTCCCCTATCACCTCAATCGTGGTCGTCCGCAGCCTCTCCTTCCTTGCATTGGCATTTCCATCCCTTTTTTTTTGGCATTCTTTCATCATTCATTTGTTTTATGTGCCCAAACCATCTTAATCAGCTCTTCTCTATTCTATCCACTCCAATTTCTTCCTGGATTTTCTCATTCCTTATTTTTTCTTCTACCCTTCTGTATCATACTCCTCAAGAACTTCATTTCACCTGCCTATATTCGACTCTCATCCTTCTTTGTCATTGTCCAAGTTTCTGCTCCGTAAGTCGTTATGGGTACGTAATACATCTTGTACATAGTATCCTTTGCTTCCATTGGCACATCTTTGTCCCATAACATATTTCTTACACTATGACAGACACTGCTTCCAGCTTGAATTCCCTTACTAATTTCAGCATCCAGTCGAGCATTCTTCATTAATTCACTCCCCAGGTATTTGAACGTCTCGACTACTTCCAGGGGCTTGTCTGAAAGTCCAATCTGACTTTACCCTTCTTTCCCCCCTATAGTCACAACAAGAGTTTTACCCTTTTCTACACTTATTTTCAATCCACATTCTTCGCTCTTTCCATTCACCACATCAACTGTTCTTGAACATTCATGTCATCTTCTCCTCATATCACAATATTATCTGCAAATGACATGTTAATTTCTCTTCCTCCATATGCTGCTTTTGCAGTTCTCACGATGTCATCCATTACTATTGTAAACAGGATTGGCGACAGAACACTTCCCTATCTCAGCCCACTAGTGATTTTCAACCAACTTATCCTGCCACCAACTTGTGTCTACATGCAACTACAACATTTCTTGAACATTGCCATGACCATTTTTATTAATCCCTGTCCAATTTCTTTTGCAGCCCAATTCCTTTTGTACCAGACTGTCCCAAATTTAGTCCTGGGGACACTCGTCATATATGCCTTTTCAATGCCAGTAAATGTCATCACCATATCATTCCCATACTCCCATTGCTTTTCCATTACCCTCTTCCTTGTCTATCCCTTCCAATCTTTACATGCCCCCACAAGGCCCCTGTTCAGCATAACAGGTGAAGCCAACTAGGCAACGCACTGGTCCTCCTCCCCAGTTGTATCACCCAACCAAAAGTCTCACGCTCCAGGACACTACCCTTGAGGCGGTAGAGGTGGGATTCTTCAATGAGTCCGACGGAAAAACCAACTCTGGAGGGTAAACAGATTAAGAAAGAAAGAATGTAAATATTACTTTTAGTAAAGTTAATCAATTAATTTTTGAACAAGGTACCCCATTTAAAATTGTATATAAGCTTTCCCATAGAGAATCCAAATTTCATACAGATAACTTGGCTTGTGCAGTGAAAATAAGGAAACTAAATATAATGAATTTAGATTTCTACCTACACAGCAAACGATAAACAGAATGAAACTTGCAAAACACAAAGTAGCTGATATTCAAGTAATGTATAAAAGGATGCCATAGACTGATCAAACTTATTTTGAAAACCTTCTCAAACAGTAGAAATATGTACAAAGAAGAGTAAAATACAGATTTGCTGCAGCTTTTTGTTTCAATACTGATGTTATGAGTTCAAAGAGCAGAATGAATTTTTGTAATCTCAGAAGAGTGTAATCCTACTGTTTGTGCATTTTATTTTTACAAACACAATTAAACCAACAAACACATTGCGGTGATAATAAATAAATAATTTTTGTGGTCCTGAGAAGTTTATATAGTATTATGTGAATTTCAACCATGTAACACGTGGCATATATTGAACGGGGTGATAATAAATAAATTATTTTTCGGTAATTTTGCTTATTGTAATTTATAACATTCATATAATTTACAAAATTGATGAAATATTTCTTAAGAACTTTTTTTTGGCTAGTGGCTTTACGTCACACCGACACAGATAGGTCTTATGGCGACGATGGGATAGGAAAGGCCTAGGAGTTGGAAGGAAGTGACTGTGGCCTTAATTAAGGTACAGCCCCAGCATTTGCCTGGTGTGAAAATGGGAAACCATGGAAAACCATCTTCAGGGCTGCCGACAGTGGGATTCGAACCCTTATCTCACAACTCGTCCAGTTTTCTTAAGAACTAATCCTTCTTCGAGGAATATGAGTTAAATACATAAATTAAGAACTTTATTATTTTAAAACATTTCCCAAGAATTACTGACCATGTTTTATTTTATAAAAGGAAAAAAATTGGGGAAAAAAATATTCACACTTCAGAAAAGGAAAGTAGCATCTGAGAATTAAATATCACAGTTTAGAACAGCCATTTTATTTGATTTAGTTTCATTTCACCACCAAGGAAATACATTTTTGACAATTTATTGTCAAGGAATCATAAACAATTAGTTAAGCAAAACAGCCTGAATAGACTTAAAAATCTTTATTGGTTCTGAACTTATTCACCAAACTTTAAAAATGCTTTCCAGTCAAATTTACACAACGTTAGATAGAACCTAGTTATTCGGCGTCTGCTATTTTTCAATATGCTCTGGAAACACACGATGTATTAAATTTGACCTACTTCAGCACAGTGGGCGCGGTAAATTAGTTTGTTTTTATTTTGCTGGTGAATCATTACAGGCTTCAACTCAAGTGTGACGCCACACCGAGTGAAGCGCGCGTCCACTCCCGTAACACTTTCTTTCGTACATATTGTAGGGCGTGTGTGCTTGTTTTGTAGTTCAAGCAACTCGCTGTGAAGCTTCCAATATTATTTTTCACATTGATAAATATGTTTCAGATAGATTTCATTACCGTAAATATTTGTTTTGTTCACGAATTGTTTCGTTCTTCTAGAGCTTTCCGATGGTGATCCAGATCTTCAACCTGAATTCCACGAGGACGGAGACAACGATCACGGACATGTAGTTGTGATGAAGGAAGAAGAGGATAGTGATATGGATCAGTTAGTAGTTTCCGGAGCAGGTAAACCCGACAACGACGGAGATGATTTCAGATTTTATGTTACAGACTTAGACACAATCTGGTTACAGAGGCAGGCAAACCTAGGTAAAAAAATATAATATAAACTTCTTCCGGTCCAAAACGATTTGCAAGGGATACTAGAACTGAAACTGATGCGTTTCTAAAGTTCCTTGATTTTGATATCATTGACAATATCGTTCCATGAACTAATATTTTTATTGAGAAATTGCTCTCCACCACCGAATTTGTGTGCGAGTCATATTTATTTTTTCTTTTGTTCCTTTGCCTTTAAATTTCCTTAGCACTAATTTTGGCTCTCATTTATCAGGTCAACTATGGTTCCGTATTGAACCTTCTATGTTTTAGAACATTTTGACCTTCACATGAAAACTCCACCAGCACTTCAACATTAATTTCAAAGACATCGTTGAATGTTAACTGTACTTATATCTGTTGTGGAACTGCAAGCCTTTTTATTCATCATACTGGTGATTGATTTCAATTCTCTTTGCGCCAAGATAAATTTCTACAAACATTTTTATGACTTTTAAATGCCCCATTCTTTTGTATTGTATACGTATATTCAAAAGTTTTAGCATCAATTTGAACTTACATCACAGACAAGCTTATCTTTTTAACTAAGCATTTTATGTTTTTGTACATTGGTTTTGTGATTTTTAGTACCTTGCACTTTTTGTGATAAACCAGATCTGGAGTCGAAACTAGTACCATGTGTAAACAACTTGTAAAGTTAATTTGTATTGAAAAGATGGAACTATAAAATATACTTAATTACTCAGTTCAATAAGAACCTATATGAAATTCTTATCCCTCAAGCAAATCCATCACATATATAATTTTGAGCTGTATTGCAGAATTCAGAAACCAGATCTTTTTGTGATGTCCAATAAATGATTTGACATTGTATCGAAACATTTAAAGATAAAAATTTCATGATGTTTCGTACTGAACTGTATCATAATTAAATTGAAATAACAAATAACGTAGTTCAACCTATTCAATAAGAAATACAGTGTTACATTCTTATTTAATTATAAGTGGAAGCGGTACCGGTTTCGACCCCAAACTGGGTCATCGTCATCATCGTCATCATCATCATCATCATCATCGTTGACCAACTTCAGTTTCCCAGGTGTGGTATACGAGCCCATTCCATTTTGTTCTGTCTATGAACCATTCTTCGTTCACAATCCGCTCCCAATCCTGACCTCTCTCCTCTACATCCTTCTTCACTAAGTCTGTCCATTTTTCTCTAGGTCTGCCCACTGGTCTCTTTCCTCTAATTTCTTTTTCATACTCCTTTCTTGCAGACCTGCTGGCACTCATTCTTCTCATATGACCAAACCACTTCAGTCTTGCCTTTTGGATCTTCTGGAGTAAGGAGTCTTCTAGTCCTACGTCTTCTCTGACTTTTTCATTCCCAATTTTATCCCTCCTGGTCTTCTGGATCATTGTGCGTAGGAACTTCATTTCTGCTGCTTGGAGTTTCGAGTTGTCCTTTCTTGTTAATGTAGCGGTTTCCAGGCTGTATGTGAGGATAGGGGTGTAGTATGATTTATACAGTGTCATCTTGGTTTTGAGTGGTACTTGTTTATCCCATAGTAGCTGCGTTACTTGGAGGTAAAAATGTATTGATTTGCTGATTCGACTATTTACTTCATGTTTAGCTAAGTTATCCTTGGACATTATACTACCCAAGTACTTAAATTCTGTGACACTGTCCAGCTTAGTGCCATTTAGCATGATTTCTGGCCGATTGTCACCCTTCTGTACCTTCAACACCACCGTTTTAGCCTTGTTGATGTTTAACCAATATCTCTCAAACTCCTGACTCCACACCTGCAGTTTCTCTGAGTTACCCCAAATTACTACATCATCTGCAAATGCAAAGCTTTTAAGTCTTGTTGCCCCTTTTCTTTTAGCACCTTTAATATGGTATTCATTACAATGATAAATAATAGGGGCGACAAAGCACTATCTAGGTGTACTCCCCTTTTTGTCTCAAACCAGTCTGACAGTCCAGAACCGACTTGTAGACAGCTTCTGGTTTTCTCGTAAAGCACCTTAACTTTTGAAATTAGACTGTCTCGAACTTCGAAGTTTCTCAGGCACTCCCAAATAAGCTCCCTTGGTATGCTGTCATAGGCCTTTTCGATGTCAAGGAACAGTAGATATAAAGGCTTCTCTTTTTCCCAATGTTTTTCCATCAGCATCCTGACAGAAAATATAAGATCTGTTGTTGATCTTCCAGGCCTAAAGCCATATTGTTCCTCTTCTAAAAGTGGTTCTACAATTTCTTGCAGTCTATCTCTAAAATTTTTTCCAGAATTTTTAGTCCATGAGAGAGTAGAGTCATGCCGCGGTAGTGGGTACATTTCCGTCTGCTGCCTTTCTTGAATATGGGTACAATTATATCTTTCTTCGAGTCTTCTGGGATGGTATTTTTCTGCCATACTACATTTAGGAGTCTATATAGCCATTGGATTGCTGGGGTTCCTCCTGCTCTAAACATGTCCACACTTAACTCATCTTTTCCTGCAGCTTTCCCTTTCTTCATACTTTTAAGGCTCTTCTCTATCTCCAACCATGTGATTGGTGGCTCCATATTTTTACTGGGCTCTTCACTTTTTCCAGATTCTTCTCTGTTTTGAATTACAATCAGGAGCTTGTCAAAGGAGGTCTTGAATTCTCTCCTGATTCCATCTTCCTCTCATACTACTGATCCACTGTCCTGATGTCTTCTAGGTTATTTCGCTTGTTTTTAATCACTCTGTAAAGAAGTTTCTTGTTTCCTCTGCCACAAACTCATTCCATTTTTTCTCTTTCTCTTCTCTTACTATCCTCTTATCTGTAAGTTTTTCTGCCCTGTTTAGTTATTTCTTGGCCACCTGGATCTTGTGCATCTCTTTGCTTTTCTTTGTCTAGCATCTTTTTTGCCCAATTTCTCTCTTTTATAGCCAATCTCACTCTGCCTTTTTCTTTCATGGTCGATCCTGTTACTCCACACAGGTCTTTAGCTTCACCCATGAAAGTATCCTTTAAATATTTTCCATTCTTCATCTACTGTATTCATTTCCCCTTTTGGCAAGTGTCTCTGTATCCTTATTTTATATTCTTCCTTCAGCTTGGCTTCTTCTAATTTCCAAGTCTACACTTTACGTTCTCTTTTTCTTTTCTTTGGGGTTGTGTTAGCCGCATGATTTAGGTCTATGATCACTGTCCATACTCTCACTGAGGATAACTTTGACTTAAGTTACATATTTCCCTACTCCTTGGTTAGTGATGATATAGTCGATGATCAACTTATGTTTTCCATCCCAGCTATATCTTGTTATCTTGTGGCTGTCTTGTTTTTGGAAGAAGGTATTTTTGATGATCAATCCATTTCTTCTGTACAAATCAAGCATTTGTTCGCCTTCTGCATTTCTGTTCGCAAACCCATGTGGTCCAATGATTTCCTCATAACCAAGTCTGTCGGTCCCAACTTGTGTATTTAAGTCCCCAATGATGATGACATTTTCTTCATCAATTATATCTTCTAGATCTTGACAGAATTGTTCCTTCTCTACAACCAACCTGTGGTGCATATACCTGCACTACCATGTAATTTGTGGACTCCAGCTGCATAGATAATTTAATGATCCTATCATTCTTATAGGATACTTCGGTAATGGCGTCCATGTCTTTTGTTATCAGGAAAGCTACACCATTTCTGGCCTCTTCCTCGCGTCCACTCCATACTAATTTGTAGCCATCTCTGAGAATCTTGCTACCTGCCTTTCTCCATTTTCTTTCACTCATTCCCAATATGGATAGATTTTTCCTCTTCATCATATCGATAAGTTCTTCAGTTTTTCCAGTCAGGGTCAAAACATCCATAGTCCCAATTCTTACATTGTTTTTCGGACATATCTGTCTTTCATCGGAGCCACGTTGGCCGTCATACCTGCTAGATCTGCTCGAAGACTTTGTCAATTTCGGTATTATTTTTTATCTCCATCCGAGGCTCGCTTGATTGTTGAAAGCAATTCGAAGATGCTACCCCTGGCTTGCTGGGCCTACCATGGATCTTCACGTTGATACTTTGTTATGCACTAGATGGTCAGTGTCTGACACGCATTTCCTCACGTCAGTTAAGTCTATGGTTTACCCGCCAATACTCGGGAGGATGATTGCAGTGGTTGCCCACTGGGCAATGGGGTCACCGCATCCCTACGCCATGGGTCATCATCAGCCAAATAAAAATACAAAAACAATGCATAGGAAAACAAGAAATTAAAGGATGAGTCTTTCACAAAAACAGTTGAAGAAGCAATATAAGATAATGGGGATTAGATCTGCACGATTTTAAATCATAAAATCTAGAAGAAGTAGGAGGTCAGTGTAAGGCTCAATATTCTGAAAAGTAGCACAACACAAGCAAAGTTCGACACTGTGTCTGAAAATGTTTACGAGAAGAGGTGAACAGTGAAGTGAAAGACTCATCCTTTAATTTCTTGTTTTCCAATGCATTGTTTTTGTATTTTTATTCGGCTGATGATGACCCAGATTGAGGTTGAAACCGGTACCGCTTCCGCTTATAATTAAATAAGAATATAACACTACATTTCTTATTTACTTGTATTGAATAGGTTGAACTACGTTATTTGTTATTTCAATTTAATTATTGTATCGAAACAGGCAATATTTTTACAAAATTCGAACCGAAATGTCACCACTGACAACTAGTATTCCAGTTATGAGTTGGCAACGTATCTTTATGAAAATGGCATAACATTTTCCACAAAAATGTGCATTTGAATGATATTTTGAAGGAGTCACACTCCATGCGGTGCATGCCTGTCTGGGTAATCTCTCTTGAAAGCAGGATGATATACTTGCAAAATATTGGGGTCTTCCTGAAATTGTATGAAAGTGTATTTCTTTCACCTGGCAGTAGGTATAATATGCCTTTGCGAGTGGCGACTCCATCGTAATAATAGCCTATATATGGTGAACGGTATGGTACTAGTAAATCAACTTCGGAAAAGGTTTGTGCACTCCCTGCTTAAGGCGACGTGCAGTTCTCAGGGTACTGGGGGAACTGTGAGAAATGGGCCGAGTAACCAACATTAAGATAAGAATAGTTATGACCCTGACTGAAATGAAATGGAAAGGTAACGGAAGGAGTGGTGGCCAAGAGGCAATAAACGGAATGGAACTAATCATTTCAAAGCAATTGGAGGAGTAAGTTGAAGTGGTAGAATGTGTGAGTGACAGAATAATGAAGATTAGACTGAATATGATGAATGAAGTGATTGACTTCATACAAGTGTATGCACCACAGATGGGAAACAGAGAAGAAGATATTGGAGGATTCTTGGAGAAAGTAGAAAGAAAAATTTCAGGTGTGGAAGTGGTTATTATGGGAGATCTGAATGCACAGGTCAGAAAAAGAGAGACAAGGAAATAAAGAAGTCCTTGGACCACATGGATATGGGAAGGAGAGGAACTAGTGGACTTATGTGAAAGGAGTGTACTTTTAGTGGGCAATACAGGGTTTCAAAAGAAAAACAACAGGAAAATCACGAGATACGGGTGGGGTGATAGAAGAACAAAATCAGTAATTGACTACTTTTTGGTGGAAAGGACAAATCACAGAAGTTGATGGATGTGACAGCTTTACCCGGAGAAGCATTTGATGGGGACCATAGAGTTGTTGTGGCAAAATTACAGTTGGGAAAAACGGAACAACTAAAAGAGATAAGAGAGAGCAAAAAAAAAAAAAAAAAAAAAAAAAAAAAAAAAAAAAGTATGGAAATTGAAAGACAAAAATGTACAGGATTTTCAGCATTTAAGGGCACTTTTATTCTCCGTCCCGCGTAGTAGTAGGGAAAATAATAGAAATCCACCAGTGGTAAAAATTCATATAACCACATTTCAGCTGAGAATTGTAGTGTAGATACAGTATATTTAAATAGTACCGTATCTTGCCTGCTATATTCATGTGTATCTATTATTCATTCATTCATTCATTCATTTATTTAGCTTCCATAGACTGTACAATTACATATTTTGAAATATGCCAACAGTATAGGAGTTGTCAAGTGATTTCGTAACACTAACAATAATATATGCACAACAATGAACATTTTGAAAAAGAAGAAAAACAGAAACAACAAATACCTCAATGTTAGGACAGCACACCTTAATTTTTTAAAATAATATTAATAACCAATATTTACAAGACAAAATAAAAATATATTGGTGTGGTGTTAATAATATGAACATATTTTTAAGGCTATATACTAGATATTAAGAAAGTTTACAAGTTAATAAGTAGTAGCATCATTACCAGCACTTCATCATGTATTCTTCTGTACTGTAGAAGCAGCTACTCAGCAGGAGATTTTTTAAAGCTGTGGTAAATGACATACAGTACCAGTATTGTAATTAGGATACGTCTGAATGTAAACTTATTGTAGTGTACTGTACAGTAGTATACGAGTATTATCTTATTACAAATTAGTGTGCTTATTTTACATGTCTCAAGGCAATGGTTTTACTCTTGTGCTTGATAAAAATATTATTTCTTGTTCGCGTCTGGTAATTGTGATTGTCAAAATTCTTTCTGAAGTGATCAATATTTTTTTTTTCACATGTAGAATGTATTGCATGATGTATATGCTTGATACTGGGAGTATCCTTAGCCTCTTGAATAATGGTCTGCAATGATCTAACCTGTTACGTCTCAATATAATTCTGATAGCTCGTTTCTGTATTCGAAAAATAACATCAAGATTTGATTTGTAGCAGCCCCAGAGACCAATAGCATAAGTGATGACTGAATGGAAATATCCAAAATATGCTATTCTAACATATTCTTCACGACAACTATTAGACAAAATCCTTCAGGCAAAACAAACAGAACTCAGAGACTTCCCTATGTTTTTAATATGACAATCCTATCTTAATTTTTTATCTATATGGACACCTCAAAATTTTGTGGTCAACATATTTTCATTTGCATTTGCATTTAATATCAGGTTGTGTTTTTTTGCAGTTTTGTCATGGTAGTTAGATGCCTTGAATTCCATGTATTGGGTCTTTTTAAAGTTCAATCTTAATTTGTTTTTCCTGAACCATGATTCTAACCCACACAGGACTGTATTTCCTGTAGTTTCTATAGACATAGGGTCAGGATTATTAATAATTATGTTTGTATCATCAGCATACAGAACTGCTGTTTCTACTTGATTATTGTGAGGAAGATCATTCACATAGATCAAGAAAAGAACAGGCCCCAAAATACTACCCTGCGGAATACCTAAGTCTATGCTTTTTACCTGAGAGTGATATGTCTCATTATGCCCTTTACTGTTACAATGTGTAATTTCAACAAACTGGGATCGTTTATCCAGGTATGATCTAAACCAGTCATTAACAATTCCTCTAACTCCAATCTGATATAATTTGTGCAACAATATTTCATGATCAACAGTATCAAATGCCTTTGAAAGGTCAAGAAATAGTCCTGTCACAGTTTCATCATTATCAAGAGCGTTTACGACCAACTGTGTAAAACATAGTACTAATAATAACCTGTGTAAGCATTTAGCTTTGTTCGTAATCTTTGAGTACAGTTGTTCTTGCAAATTTCAAACTTGCAATTTTCATATCTGTTTGTGCTTAGTAGTGACATAGAGTACCAGTATTGTAATTAATATACGTCTGAATGTAAACTTATTGTAGTGTACTGTACAGTAGTAAACGAGTATTATCTTATTACAAATTAGTGTGCTTATTTTATTATTGTAAAATATTTGTGTAGTACCGGTATAGTAGAGGAATTGCAGGTTATAAATTGCATTTTTTGTCCTATTGAACATCTACTTGTGATACAAATTCTTATAATTTTGTTAATTACCACGTATTCAATACAATAAAAACTTACATATTTATTAAGTTGTTGATATGGTACATGTTTCACTCCTTTTTCGTGAGCATCATCAGCCAATTATTATTTGCTTAAGGTTATATAAGATCATGAATCTATTCTACTGGATTAAGATTATGCTTGTAAACCTGATTGACAAATCTTATAATATTTTACAAGTCATATAACAATAAAATTATGTCTTTAAGTTAAAACATATTTGTTTAAAATCTATCTAAGTCTAACATTTTATTGACGAAACTCATCTGGTGAACATCCTTAAAAATTATTTTAGAAAACCTTTTGAGATCTGGCTAATTGTATTGATTCAATGTTGCTTGACTTGTATGATTGTTGTTGAAACTTGTTAACTATATTAATAATTTTCTACAGTTGATAATTGCCTATGTTATGAACATTTAACTTGTTCTCGATGTTGCTGAAGTACCTAACATTTGTACAAAATGTATTGGCATTAATTTTATGTTGTCAATAACGAGAATATTGTTCATGAACAAACTTGTTGGTGAATAAACACTTTCTAATGTGATGTAGAATTTGAATTGTTCTCGTATGTTCCAAATTGGGCTTGTTGGTATATCTGTAATGAAAGATAAAAAATATATGTTTATGGTTTTGATTATAATTCTGTATAAACTTCTTATCGAAAGAATTGTCACCTACTTTTCTTTCTGCTGCATAATTGTCTAGTGTTACTCCTAGCCTCTTCAGAACTACTTGTTGTTCTGTTTGCACTCCTTCTATTATATATGAGTGAGTGTGGATGAGTTTACGTTTTGGCGGGGAGTGGGAAGGGGAAGTGAAGGTAGGCGGTGCATTGATGGCTGCAATGGATTGTGGAGGGGACTGCCTAGGAGAAGTAAGGGGAGAAGTTGAGTTCGTTTGCGTCAATAATCCATTAACTTTTGTCGGATTAAAATATTTATAGAATTTATTTATATCAGATTTAACCATTTATATTAGTTCCGCTAAATGTACTAAGATGGGATTCTTTATTTCAATTTCGTCATTTAGGTGTTTATTTTTGTTGGTATTGCTGATCTAAATGAATATATATGTTTTCTAATTCCGTCATTTCTTTTCCTTTTTCTACTCTTCTTAAAATTCTTAAATCCCTTTCAATAGTTGTAAAACTGTGTCCAGTTTCTAGCATGTGTGCTCCCATTGCAGAATGTTTCTTGTGTTTGGCTGCATTTACATGTTCGAGGTATCTCATCATAAAGCATGGTAGTATACGGCCCGCTCTCACTGTCTCCATGATATTATTAATTTATTGAACCTTAACGATATAACTGAACACGCCTTTAATTGTGGTTTTATTTAGGCTTGTGCACTACATCAGTTTTATGCGGGGGAAAACTAGCGGAACAGTTTACGTACATTTATTTACGTAAAATTAAGCTGACATCTATCATTTGTAACGGAACACGGTTTCATGCAAAAGATTAAAACCCATAATACGTATAAAAATAGTTTTAATGTTACTATGCAAATACATGATAGCAATTCACAACAATAGTCTGGAACCTTTCTTAGAAATTAGGCTTCAACTTAAAACTTATCTAACAATTCTTAAGGTTTCAGTTTATCAATTTTCCTTTTCTTTGCCGATTTATGGCTATCCTTACTTGAGGATTTCTTCTTCTTAGCCACGAGTTTGTCTGCGATAACTTTTCTATAGTTATTCAATAATATATTACAAAAGATGTATACACATTTGTCAATATAATCTTTAAAACTACTTCTACAATCACTGCATGTTTCAAACATGACGTTTTCATTTTCCAGAACTTTGTTGAGAAGCAAAATCAGAATGTTTCTTTGAGAATCACCATGTAAAAACCTCGATTCAAATTTATCTCTTATAAGTACACTAAATAATTTAAACTGTGTGATCAAAATGTTAACAATATGGATATTTCAAGCTCCCCTGTCAATTATATTGAAATAAAAATTGTCCTCCGGCTTTCACACATCTGACGTTACGTTATCATTATTTAACACTAAAACATCTTGACAATTTATACATGTACAATTTTTCATAATTATTTTACAAATATTTCCACCAATATAAACTAGACCTAACAAAAAATTTTAAGATACAATAACATCATTTAACTCAACTACCACATTTTCAAAATGTGAAATGTCTGTTGGTTTGAAGCTTTTACAATCTGAGCTCTTGCAATCCACATACTTACTGAATGAAATGTCACTAATAGGGATGACTGCATATTTAGCAGAGTATGCATTTATTACAGTCAGGGCTTTCAATTTTCGTTCTGACTCAAGGATTTGCTTCACTGAAATATGGTAGCAGGCACCACTCATTTCCCTGTACTGCCCAAATCTTGCTTCCAATTCGTCAGTTTGAAATTTCCCTAACAATACATACTTGAATCCTAAACTTATTTTCAAGAAATTTATTAACTCTAAAATAGTTTTTGTAGTGTGAACCAAGGCTGTTTGAGTTTCATTAGTAAGTTTTCCATGACGACTCTCTGTTTTTTGTGTAATCTCCCCTTGAACAGACAGATTATCCCAATTAACCATGTTAAAAACTTGCGCAGAAATAAAACATTGTCGTCATGAATTGAAAATATTGCGTTACAATGAGGGTCGTTAAATCTGTCGCCTTTGAAAGCAGGCTTAACATTAACAATCTTCCACCACTGAAGAATTATTTCTAAGAATGCTTTTAAAACCATCTCCCTTTTGTATTTTATCAAAGTGTTTTAAAGCGGCGACATTTTTCTCATCGAAGAGCTTAGAACAAAGGTTTACATTTTGTCGCTCTAAAGAAGTTGGGTACAACACTTTTTGGTTCAGGGCAGGAGCAAGCTTAACTACATCATTCTCTTCTCCTCTGTGGAGCTGTTTAAGGTGACCAACACTAGCAAAACATTTTTTGTCTGACTCAGGGTTGTCAAAGTCAGGAAACATGAAAGTTTGTAAGTTATCGGTTTGATTAAGCCAGTTATTTCTTAAGCTTTTAAATAAATGAACCGTATCGAACATTACAAAAATCTTTTGTGTTTTGTCAAATGGATTTTGAAAAGTGGTTTGTAAATTGCTTTTGCACAGCTTTTCAAACATTTTTCTATTAACACTGTTATTATCAGAAATTATGCATACTACCTTATAACCTATAGTTGCTTCTACAACCAGGTACACAACACCAAAGAGAATGACAACACGACGTGGGCATAATTCACAATGTTCACACAAGTTTCAGTCATTCAACACCACTGATAGCCTTACTGCTGCAAGGTTCATATCAGCCTACAAGTCACTAGTGAAAAATGAAGCGGATGGCTATTCGTGTGACGTAGCGCGGGAAGTGGAGGGGGAGCCTTATGGCCTGTATATCTAGGTGGCCTTGATTGATGGCTGCAATGGATTGTGGAGGGGACTGCCTAGGAGAAGTAAGGGGAGGAGCTGAGTTTGTTTGCATCAATAAGCCATTAACTTTTGTCAGATTAAAATGTTTATAGAATTTATTTATATCAGATTTAAGCATTTGTATTATTTCCGGTAATTGTACCAAGATGGGGTTCTTTATTTCAATTTTGTCATTTAGGTTTTTATTTTTGTTGTATTGCTGATCTAAATGAATATATATGTTTTCTAATTCCGTCATTTCTTTTCCTTTTTCTACTCTTCTTAAAATTCTTAAATCCCTTTCAATAGTTGTAAAACTGTGTCCAGTTTCTAGCATGTGTACTCCCATTGCAGAATGTTTCTTGTGTTTGGCTGCATTTACATGTTCGAGGTATCATATCATAAAGCTTCGGCCAGTTTGGCCAACTTACAAAAAATTGCATGGTCATATTATCATCATCATTGGATTTCTTGTTTGACCTTCGACTTGAGCGGACGCTCGTATCATTACTTCCTGATACAGACATAGTGTGAATGTTGGAATGAGTGTTGGTGATTGGATGAAGTGAAAAGATGACCATTCGGTTAGTTTTATTTTCACTTTAAACCTTGTTCTGTACCTTATCTTTGTCTGAGGTACAACTTTATTTATTTTTGACCGGGTCTTTAACTTGATTTTTCTTGTCTGCGTGGCGGCCAGGTTTATCTTCTTATACTTGAATCGCGCGCATGCCCGTGGTCCATTGTATGTCTTATTATCTCTGTGGTCCACAGATCTTCCTCTCTGCTCCATGTTTATACCTTTTCTTTTTTTGTGTTGTCCTTGGACGTGTGGGCTTTGTTTGGTTGTAACAGTGTGCTATTGTTGTGTTGATAGTGAAGCGAAAAGAAGTCTAATATGAATAAAGTTATTCTCGTAAAATGATCGATTTTAATTCAGCCGTGGGCACGGCAGAAGTATTAATACTTGACGAAACGAGATCATTATAAAAACTGTGAGCCCTCTATAATGCTTGTTGGGTGTTTGAAAATTAATATGTTACGCTCACACCACAGCTTCGAGTTGATCATTTGTAAAGGTACGTTATGTTATATTCCGTACATTTTGGCTTGACTACTGGCTTCCAGCCCCTTTATGTTTCATATTTACTTTCTCAATAAACCATTATTTTAACTTCATCTGATTTTCATTGAGAGTAGGACTTGGTATATATCCTTGTCCATTAATTAAAAGGAAAAACTCCAGTTCGGGGCTGTTTTCCGACTTTCCGGTTCGGAGACCACGTCTCGAATCTCCCATCTTGCGTGTTTTTTTATGGGTCAATTACCAACGGTAAGGGAGGGGTTCGGTACAAAACTTAGAAATTTCTGAGCTTTTAACCCCGTTAGAATGGTAATCAGTACATCATTTTACTAATGAGAAACTTGCTGATATATTAGAAAAGAAACACAAAAAAAACGCTAGAAAACAAAATATCACATTTAAGAGACAACAAAACAAAATCCGAAAGACATACTACAAGAGTAAAAAAGACTAACTCAAACCTTAAAAACATCCCAACCACTGTAAATTTGTCGGATATTGCATTTATGGATAGTGAAATGAGCTTACTGAATAAAGGATTGAAATTTAATTGGCCTAACCATCATGAAAGAGAAGACGTAATAACCACTATAGCTGAAGTAGAATCTAATATAGGGAAATTGCCTTTACAATCACAAAATAATACAAGATTCGAGGTTAAAAAGAAACTTCCAACTTTAGTAAAAGAAATAAATAACAACTTAAAAATCCAGACCTCAATAAACAAATCAAAGAATTAAAGACTAAAATCAACGAAAGTGATATAATAGTAACCAAAGGTGATAAAGGGGAAACTACAGTTATTTTAAATAAGCATGATTACATTAAAAAAACAGAAGATATTTTTTCGAATGGAACCTATTCGATAATACAGAAAGATCCTACAGTCAAAATTCAACGGAATCTAAAGAAATTGCTTAAAAATTCGTCTTTCCTCTTTAATGAACTAGTGTGTCAGAAGCTGATAAATATGAATCCCAAGATACCAACAGCCAGAGCCATGCCCAAAGTCCATAAACCTAATATACCCACGCAACCTATAATCAACTGCATGAATAGCCCAACGTATAAGACTTCTAAATTTATACATTACTTTTTCAAAAAGCACTATAAATTTCACAATAATTCTACAATCAATAACTCAATAGAATTCTGTGATAAGCTTAATAAATTCGAACTGCAACCGCATCATAAAATGTGTTCATATAACTAACATGTACCCTTGCATACCCATTAATATAATCAAACTTAATTTATTCAATCACAGCAAATTAAGTAGGTGTGAAATAGAAGAATTCATAAATGTATTGAGATTTGTTTTAAATAATAATAACTTCACATTTAATCAAAAGATATATCATCAAATGTGCTTGGGAATGGGTGACCCTGCATCAGGTATACTAGCTAACATTTATATGGATCATTTAGAACATGTTAAAATTTTGAATAACATAGAAGGACTAAACCTTTGGCTAATATACGTGGATGACACGTTTGCTATAATAGACAGTAAACTGAATAATAGTGATAATATTTTGGATTTTTAAATTAATTAGACAGTAACATAAAATTCACTAAAGAAGATGAAAGTAACAATTCGCCAAGTTTTCTAGATATAAATGTAGAGAGAGCATGAAATAAATTCGATTTCCAGATTTATAGAAAACAGACGTTTACTCCAATAGCAATTAAAAACGAATCACTCTACCCCAATTCTCACAAACAGGTGGGTTTTTTTGAGTTTGGTTTATAGAGCCCTATAAATTCCACTAACAAGAGTTTAAAGAAAACTTAATTTCATAAAGGACCTGGCACTCAGTAACGGTTATAAAATAGAGATGGTTAACAAGATCATTAATAAGTTGAAAATAAAATTGGCCACAAGTCTCACACCAGATAGAAATAAGAAATCCAAATTTGCAACTTTTACATTTACTAACCCAGCTATATTCCAAGTCACTAATACCATTAAAAAAAAAAAAAAACCGAGATATTAACATTACTTCGAAACCCAAAACACGAACCGAAATATTTTCTTCAACCACAATAAAGTTAATATAAATTGTAATCAATATCAAGGATCTGGAATATATAGGGTTACGTGTGCAGAGTGCTATTTTATGTAAGTTGGCCGAACTGGCCGAAGCTTTATGATAAGATACCTCGAACATGTAAATGCAGCCAAACACAAGAAACATTCTGCAATGGGAGCACACATGCTAGAAACTGGACACAGTTTTACAACTATTGAACGGGATTTAAGAATTTTAAGAACAGTAGAAAAAGGAAAAGAAATGACGGAATTAGAAAACATATATATTCATTTAGATCAGCAATACCAACAAAAATAAACACCTAAATGACGAAACTGAAATAAAGAACCCCATCTTAGTACATTTAGCGGAACTAATATAAATGGTTAAATCTGATATAAATAAATTCTATAAATATTTTAATCCGACAAAAGTTAATGGATTATTGACGCAAACGAACTCAACTTCTCCCCTTACTTCTCCTAGGCAGTCCCCTCCACAATCCATTGCAGCCATCAATGCACCGCCTACCTTCACTTCCCCTTCCCACTCCCCGCCAAAACGTAAACTCATCCACACTCACTCATATATGATAGAAGGAGTGCAAACAGAACAAGTAGTTCTGAAGAGGCTAGGAGTAACACTAGACAATTACGCAACAGAAAGAAAAGTAAGTGACAATGCTTTCGATAAGAAGTTTATACAGAATTATAATCAAAGCCATAAACATATATTTTTTTATCTTTCATTACAGATATACCAACAAGCCCAATTTGGAACATACGAGAACAATTCAAATTCTACATCACATTAGAAAGTGTTTATTCACCAACAAGTTTGTTCATGAACAATATTCTCGTTATTGACAACATAAAATTGATGCCAATACATTTTGTACAAATGTTACTTCAGCAACATCGAGAACAAGTTAAATGTTCATAACATAGGCAATTATCAACTGTAGAAAATTGTAATAGTTGTAGTGAAGAATACGTTAGAATAGTATATTTTGGATATTTCCATTCAGTCACCGCTTATGCTATTGGTCTCTGGGGCTGCTACAAATCAAATCTTGATGTTATTTTTCGAATACAGAAACGAGCTATCAGAATTATATTGAGACGTAACAGGTTAGATCATTGCAGACCATTATTTAAGAGACTAAGGATACTCCCAGTACCAAGCATATACATCATGCAAAGCATTCTACACGTGAAAAAAAATATTGATCACTTCAGAAAGAATTTTGACAATCACAGTTAGCAGACGCGAACAAGAAATAATATTTTTATCAAGCACAAGAGTAAAACCATTGCCTTGAGACATGTAGACTCTGTTGGAATCAAGTTGTATAATAAGCTTCCAAATAAGATTAAAGATATTAGTCCCGTCAGTTCATTTACCACAGCTTTAAAAAATCTCCTGCTGAGTAGCTGCTTCTACAGTACAGAAGAATACATGATGAAGTGCTGGTAATGATGCTACTACTTATTAACTTGTAATCTAGTATATAGCCTTAAAAATATATTATTAACACCACACCAATATATTTTTATTTTGTCTTGTAAATATTGGTTATTAATATTATTTAAAAAAATTAAGATGTGCTGTCCTAACATTGAGGTATTTGTGTTTCTGTTTTTCTTCTTTTTCAAAATGTTCATTGTCGTACATATATTATTGTTAGTATTAGTAAATCACTTGACAACTCCTATACTGTTGGCATATTTCAAAATATGTAATTGTACTGTCTATGGAAGCTAAATAAATGAATGAAAAATGAATGAAATGAACAAATGTTAATATAGTTAACAAAGTTTCAACAACAATCATACAAGTCAAGCAACATTGAATCAATACAATTAGCCAGATCTCAAAAGGTTTTCTAAAATAATTTTTAAGGATGTTCACCAGATGAGTTTCGTCAATAAAATGTTAAACTTAGATAGATTTTAGACAAATATGTTTTAACTTAAAGACATAATTTTATTGTTATATGACTTGTAAAATATTATAAGATTTGTCAATCAGGTTTACAAGCATAATCTTAATCCAACAGAATAGGTTCATGATCTTATATAACCTTAAGCAAATAAGAATTGGCTGATGATGCTCACGAAAAAGGAGTGATACATGTACCATATCAACTAACTTAATAAATATGTAAGTTATTACATTTTTATTGTATTGAACACGTGGTAATTAACAAAATTATAAGAATTTGTATCACATAGTAGAGGTAGCCGTAGAAACTCTCTTACTAAAATCTGTTGTTGTAATTGGGATAGGCTTAATTGCAGTATTAAAGTGTAGTCGTATATTAATTACCTTATTGTCGTGTGATCTTTGAGTACTATTCCAGACAATATATCCCCCCGTTCATTTTTTTCACAGAAGTTACTTTATTTTTCCTTTTATTTTGTTTTTTCCCCCGTAAAGAATGGTGTAACTGTTCCACCTCGTCATAACACTTGGGGAGATGAAAGTTATTATCTTGGGACACATGAATATTAAATAAACTATTTGTGGCTTTCCCGCAAATTGCCACGCAAATAGAAACAATAAACATTCCATGGTTCCCCATTTCTCTATGTAATGTTTGGGCGCCATGGTTACAGTAAACTGTAAACCAAAATTTATATTTACTAGCATAGAGACTTATACTTAAATCACAGGGGTAGGATTTTAAATAATTAACCATTAAGTATCGCTTAAGAAAGAAAATTAACGCAATATTAAATACAAATGAATTTATTATACAAAAAAAAAAAAAAAAAGAGATGATTCGGGAAAAGTTTCCTTAAAGCGTGGAGGGATTTAGAATTTACTGAATTTACTATTGCTTGCTTTATCTAATTGAAGCTCACCAATTACAGCTTTCGTTGACGTCATCTGGTTTCCGTGGTTACTCGTTCTCTTCTTCTTGATGTAGACTCTGCTGCATGGACATCCTTCCTTCCTTCTCCGATATGGTAGGGGCTATCTGGACTAACACTCCCTACATGCCTAGTCTTTAAATTAGACACTGGCCCTATACTTGTAAAAAACTGATCAGCTTTGATCGTAAGAGGAGAAAATTCAGAGATATGAATTTTTCCATATTAGTAGAAATCTCAATCCAACTGAGCTATACTATTTATACGGTACAGACTTGTACCAAATTCCGTAGACTTGAACTAAACATAGTTCTTCGTCCACAATATTTACTGAATATCACACAAGCCATAAGCTTGTTTCGTTTCTCATAGATCCGATAACATTACCTGCAGCGACAACACTTTGTACAAAAGTAACTATGTCGCGTAGCGACCACACACTGTATCAAAAATCAAATCACGTCGTTCAAAGTAGATGTTCACAGTAGAAGTACTAGTGATGGAGTATCTCGTTAGGATGTTAGCTTCACAGCAGAAGTTGTACTTAGTTAGGTTGTAAGGTTGTAAGGTCCCGTTCTCGTGTTGAGAATCAGTATATATCCGGGCTCACCCCCACTCTTGGTAACAGTTCAATCTCAAAACTCATATACAACGAAGTATCTGATTCGATAGATCGAAGCATCAACTCCCCTTCCCTTCTTCCTCGACAAGTCCAGAAGGCGTGGCGATGATATGGCTGACCAGCTTTGCAAGCCTCGCGCATGGGTCGCTGTTTACTAGCCTTGGTCATAAAATAAACCCATGACTAACGCAAAATCCCAAGCTTCAAGAATAACCCTCCGTATACACAAACATGAGATGAAATGAAAACAACTATGTCTCAACATATTGACCGTATTTACAACATAATGAATTCTTATCCTATATAATATAATAATTTAAATACTAAAACGATGTTATTATATATACAATATGATTCCAAAATGCCTTGATTACAACTGATTGACGTTGAATAAATATGTTATTACAAATAATTGCCGATGGCGGATAAACTTGATATCAAATGATATCGCGTAAAATGATATTATATTACATTAGTAGGGCTGGAGAAGCCTGGACAGTTACAATGGTAAGGAGTGCAAGTGCAGGGACTGTGGGTTTGGCAAGGCATTGAGGGGCATGAGGGAGGAGTTGCGAGAGTTTGAGGGAGATAATTAGGATTTTCACAGAAGACAGGAAGGAAGATAGGCCTCCCTCAAACAATGTACAGGTTACAGTAGGTGTACAAGTGGGTGAAGAAGGCAAGGGAGGAGTTGTAGAAGACAGGTGGTCTAATGTTCCAAGGGGAAGGAGATTGCAGACTAAGGGCTCTATTCAGGATCAGAATTCAGGACAGTTGTCAGTGCTAAATCGGTACGAGCCATTCCAGTAGAGCACAGAGGGAAGATGAGGAGCAGGGAACTGTTGCTGAGATGTGTGGAAGTAGGAGGAAGGGAAAAGGTAGGAGAGGGAAATGTAGAGTAGAGGATACTAAAAGACAGGTGGAACAGGGTCATGGGAAGGAGAAAAGGGAGGAGGAAGTAGCCTCTGCAGCTATCAGGACAGATAGGGCTGACCAGGAGGGGAGGGGATCAAATGAGGTGGATAGGATTGAGGCTCTGGTCCTGGAGGATTCCATCGTTATACATGTGGGGAAATTGTGTGGAGGAAAGGGAACCAGGGTAGAGTGTTATCCAGGAATTAGGTTGAGGCAGATGTTAAGGAAAGTAGAAGGTGGTAGTGTTTCATGTTGGTACCAACAACGTAAGGCAAGCTGATATAAGTACCAACATAGTTGGGGAGTGTGAGATATGGTAAATGCAGCACAGGTGAAGTTCAAGGAAGCAGAGATTGTTATCAGTGGAATTCTGTATAGGAGGGATACTGACTGGAGGGTGATTGGGGATTTAAATGAGACAATGGAGTATGTGGGTAACTGGCAGTGAAATTTCTAGATCCTAATGGGTGGATAGGAGATAGGGATCTGTGCTCAGATGGCCTTCACTTCAACCGCAGTGGTACGTATAAGTTAGGAAATTCGTTTGGAAGGGTAATAGGGAGGTACATTCAGGGAAACGGGGTGGCCTAGGGAGCGGTGATAAGGGAAGAGGGAACCAGAAATCAAGTACGGATGACATAAAATTGTTAGTGTTGAACTGTAGAAGTATTGTAAAGAAAGGAATAGACTTAAGCGATCTCCTTATATTCAAGATTGTCGTTACTCTTAATGAGTCCATTATTGCTGTTCTATGTTACATGCGATTTTAGTTTTACTGCTAGCGCGAGAATATGGACTAGTTAACTTGTATTTCCTTCTGGCATCGGGATCATCTCTCCTACACAATTTGCAACTATTGGAGATCACGTCATATCACCCTTAGTTTCGTCGTTATGCGCCTTTTGACTAGTTCAATTTGGACTCTTACTATTCAATGAACTCTATTTCAACTCTTGTTTTTGCATAACTGAAGGAACTCCATCCTCATTACTTAATCCACGCTTCACGCACTGACGTATATTTTAATGTCCACAATATCTATTTTTTACTTTAACAACCCATGATTGTTTTTAACTTCACAAACTGCCATCGTTCAATGTATTCCATGACAAATTCTTGCTGCTAATCCTGTACATATTGCTACAATCTAAGTCTAATATTATATTATTCCTTTTTGTCACGACACAGTTATTCTTTTAATATGAGGATACAATTTTGATCATTTTAAGCTCAGGGCCCTGACCTAGTCTTTGTACATTAACGGCTGATGATGTTCGCTATGCCGAATGAAACATGTCCCATTATTTAAGACACCTCATGATTATTTTATAATTCAATGAGTGTATTGTATTGTATTGAGCAGGTGGTTGTAAATAAAAGGATTTTACATTTTTAATATATTATCTTCAATACGGTTCTATTATGAGATTAATTACATGTAACTAGAGAGTGTATCGTAGAGATAGGATAGGAATGGTGGGAAGGGGAGTATTCATTCTGGTGAAAGAATAATTTGTAAGCTACGAAAAAGTTAAAGATGACAGATATGAAATTCCAGATATAAGGCTCAACTCTGAAGATATTAGGCAACTTAGGGTTGCGCTGATGGTGATTTAGAATTATTTGATAATATAATCAGCTATGTGGGAAACGACATGGAAAGGAATGTGACTGTAGCGGGGGATCTGAATTTACCAAATGTCAATTGGGAAGGAAATGCAAATGACAGGAAGCATAACCAACAAATGGCAAACTAGTTTTTTCTCTGCAGCTGCATGTGGCAGTTTCATTGAAAGCCTTAAACTTCAGACCTGGACTCCAATAACATTCGGTCATAGCATTGACCAAAAGTATAGAACCTTTTTAAGCATTTTTTTAATGGAATTTGAATTACATTTTCCAAAAACACTTGCAATAATTAATGAATCTTCAAAAAAGCCATGGATCACGAAGGGTATACGGATTTCAAGTCAAAAATGTAAATTACTAAGTAGATTAGCACAGCAGAGTTGTGACCAGGTTTTTTGTAAGTATGTTAAAAACTACAAATCAGTCTATCCAAGAGTTCTTAGGGTGGCTAAGATAATGCACAATAACAAGAAAGTTAAAGAGTCGTGCAATAAATCACGAACCATATGGAAGGTAATCAAGGGAGAAACCAACAGACATGCAGTTGGAAATAAAGTTGCTGCCATATAAAATGATAAGGGAATACAAATGAATGACCCTCATCATTTGGCTAATTATATATATGATTTCTTTCTATCCCTACCATACAAACATGAAAACGCAAATAAATCAGATGTATTACCAGAACTACCAACCTTTGTGCAAAACTCTATGCAGTTAACTCCAGTAACAGAAAAGGAAGTTTGTAAAATCATACAATCTTTGAAGAACAAAACTTCCACAGGTGTAGATGAAGTTCCCACAAAACTCATTAAAAAATGTGCTCCCTATCTGGTACAGCCTTTAACTTATCTCATCAATGAATCATTTTCTAGTGGTCAGTTTCCTAATCTCCTAAAAATAGCTAAAGTTATCCCAGTCTTTAAAAGTGGAAACTTACATGATTTACATAACTACAAACCAATATCAATACTTACTGTTATTTCAAAAATATTTGAATGTGCTATCCAAGATCGGCTTACTAAATCTTTAATCAAATATAACTTGTTAAATAATGCACAACATGGATTCAGAGCTGGCAGAAGTACTTTGTCTGCTTTATCACATTTTACACAGTTGGTCGTAAATGCTCTTGATAATGATGAAACTGTGATAGGACTATTTCTTGACCTTTCAAAGGCATTTGATACTGTTGATCATGAAATATTGTTGCACAAATTATATCAGATTGGAGTTAGAGGAATTGTTAATGACTGGTTTAGATCATACCTGAATAAACGATCCCAGTTTGTTGAAATTACACATTGTAACAGTAAAGGGCATAATGAGACATATCACTCTCAGGTAAAAAGTATAGACTTAGGTATTCCGCAGGGTAGTATTTTGGGGCGTGTTCTTTTCTTGATCTATGTGAATGATCTTCCTCACAATAATCAAGTAGAAACAGCAGTGCTGTATGCTGATGATACAAACATAAGTATTAATAATCCTGACCCTACGTCTATAGAAACTACAGCAAATACAGTCCTGTCTAGGTTAGAATCATGGTTCAGGAAAAACAAATTAACATTGAACTTTAAATGACCCAATACATGGAATTCAAGGCATCTAACTACCAGTTCAACAATAATAAAGGTGTTTGAATTCTCTCCTTACGTTCAATTTCTTATTTCTTCTTTTCCTTCTCTTTCAGAAAACTTATTTCTGCATCTGTTGACATTTTCTGGCAAGGATTCAGCCATTTTATTACCTACCGGTGCTAACGGCCTCTTACAATTTTTCAATAGACGCTTCTGCCTTACTTGCTACGAATTTCATCAGCGGCCTTGAAAAGATTGTATTCATGACAATCAAGTTTATGCTTGTGTACACGCCCTCATGTCGTTGGCATTTTATTACTACCACTTTGATTTTCCATTATTTTATATGAACTGTTTTAATTAGAATTTTAATAGAAGTTTTAGTCTCCGACAAGATTATAGTTTAATCATAAGACAGTTTTCCATTAGCATCTTTTTATTTTATCATTTTTCACATTTTTATTGTTCCGAATTTTAATAACAGACTAAATTTTTAACTTCCACTTTTTATTTTAGTTGTATTTTTGATGATTGTATTTAACTTCCACTTTTAATTTAGTTGTATTTTTGATTATTGTATTTAGGCTGAAGATGCCCTTAATTGAGGGCGAAACATGTCCCATGTAACCAAGAATTTAATTATGTAACAACTATAAGTGAAAATATAAGTATTGAATAGGTGGAATAAATTAAAACACCTTTATTATTGTTGAACTGTTAAAAAAAATTTCAATACGGACCTAAAATGAGGTTTATAACATGTAATGTGACAGCCAACCAGGCAAAATGTAGATTAAATAAGTTTCTCAATCTGAAAATGAAGATTTGTAAGTTAGAAAAAGATTTAGCTTTTCTTAAACAATGTCTGAGACTAAAACTTGTACCTACTTTTCTTAAATCAACACAACGTAAGAACATAAGCAATCCAAGCCATAATGTAACCCAAAATAAGGTAAATGAATTATGGCTTAAAAATGAAATCAAGGCATATTACAGGAAGAAATCCAAATTGAATTTGCAATTATATAACGTTCACTTAGCGGTGACTCAGGATTTAGCTCCATTAGAATGGCAGTCTTTTTATCAACACATGGAACACAAATTAACATACGCACTTAGTAAGAAACAGGATACATTGAATAAGAAATTGAATCATTTAATAGACACACAAATACGTCGTAGTAAACAAACGAAACAAGAACAAATTAAGGGCCCATCGGACAATGTTACTCCCACGGTAGTTAACTTGACCAAGGTAAAATTTACGGAAGGAGAGAATGACCTACTTAAAAGGGGGTCCAAAATACAATTGGCCTAATAAAGATAGAGAAATAGATATCATTAACACAGTTGCAGAAGCGGAGGCGAACATATCAAAACTCCCACGCGATGTACAAGAGGAAGTAAGATTGGAGTTAAAGAAGAAATTACCCAGACTGGCTAAAGAAATTTATTCCAATTTTGATCCCAAACAACAGAAAACAATAAAAAACATGAAATCGAAAATTGAAGATAACAATATTATAGTAACCAAGGCTGACAAGGGGGGTGCGATCGTTTTGATGGATAAAGATACATATATCAAGAAAACTGAAGAATTTTTTGATAATAACAAATACACATTAGTAACAAAAAATCCGCTAGCTAAAATTCAACGCAACTTAAAAGCCTTACTTAAAAGATCCACATCTCTCTTTACTGAACAAGAACAATTAAAACTTGTCAATATGAATCCTAGGCTCCCGGAAACCAGAGCTATGCCCAAGATACATAAAAAAGATATTCCGATTCGTCCGATTATCAATTGCCGTAATTCTCCCACGTATAAAGTCTCCAAATACATTCACAAATTTTTGAAAAGACATTACACTTTTTATAATAAACAACCATTAAGAAATTCCATTGACTTGTGTGACATTTTGCTTGGATTTGGCGTACTTCCAAACCAGATGATGTGTTCGTATGACGTAGTGAATATGTTCCCGAATATTCCGACAGATAAAACTCTTAATATCATTCATGATAATATTTGTAAACACAGTAATCTTAGTAAAATGGAAGTAGAAGAATTCACTAGATTGTTAAAGTTCGTATTAGACAATAATTACTTCACATTTAACAATAATATTTATAAACAGAATGGATTAGGAATGGGTGACCCAATATCGGGCATCCTTGCCGACATATTTATGGATTCAATCGAACACAATGAAATAATAACAAAAATTAAAGGAATAGATTTATGGTTGAGATATGTAGATGATACATTTGTAATCATAAACAAAAATGTCACTAATAGTCAAGAAATCTTAAATAAATTAAATGAAATCGAACCTAATTTGAAATTCACGAGAGAGGACGAAGTCGATAACTCATTGAATTTTCTAGATATAACAGTTACGCGTAAGGTTAACACTTTTGATTTCGAAATATTTAGAAAACCGACACAATCATCTACAACTATAAACAATTCCTCTTTACACCCGAGTTCACATAAACAAGCATCTTTTCACAGTCTAATTTATAGAGCACTTAGAATCCCTCTATCTCCCAAGAATTTGAAGAAAGAATTAAATTATATTAGATACCTCGCTAAACAAAATGGTTTCAAAATAGAAATGATCAACAAATTAATCAATAAAATTAAGAACAAATTATCTACGAATCTGATACCAGAAAAGACCAAAAAAACTGAGTATGCTACATTCACTTTTAATAATCCAGCTATACACCAGATTACTAGCGTATTCAAGAAACATAATTTTAATATAGCTTTTAGAACTACTAATACTAACCAGTCCATATTCTTTAATCATATAAAAGTTAATTATGATAAGAATCGTTATTTAGGATCGGGAGTATACAGACTTAAATGTACTCAGTGTAATTTTTCATATGTTGGACAGACTGGGAGAAATTTTATGACAACATACATGGAACATGTTAACGCGGAAAAACATAGGAAATACTCAGCGATGAGTTTGCATATGAGGGAGACTGGTCACAGATTTGAATCCATAGAGAAAGACTTAGCGATAATTAGAAACATACAAAAAGGAAGAATGCTGAACGAATTAGAAAGTTTATACATCTATTTAGATCAGACGTACAATAAGCAAACGAATCTCAATGAAACCACGGACAATAAAAGTATGCTACATGAATTAATGCCGGAATTATTAAAGTCAGTTAGTTCGAATAAATTTAGGATACCTAATATATTTAATTCTTCAAACCCTAACACTCCTCCCATACCTACAGATATTAGGCCTACTTCCAGCAATGCAGTTGACTCCGCCCCTTTGTCAGCCTCGTCACATTTGACTCCACCCATCCTCTCCTCCCTTCCTCACTCCCCTATTCCTTCCCCTCCCAGTTCACTACCGCCTCTGCAGCACAGTTATAACACCAGACTCAGAGCCAACAGACGGGCAGCAACCAACTCAACAGTAGTTAACAAATAACTTCCACTTACATGTAAGTCCTCATCTGTTTCAAAATTATGTAAGACTGAATTCTCTCCTTACGTTCAATTTCTTATTTCTTCTTTTCCTTCTCTTTCAGAAAACTTATTTCTGCATCTGTTGACATTTTCTGGCAAGGATTCAGCCATTTTATTACCTACCGGTGCTAACGGCCTCTTACAATTTTTCAATAGACGCTTCTGCCTTACTTGCTACGAATTTCATCAGCGGCCTTGAAAAGATTGTATTCATGACAATCAAGTTTATGCTTGTGTACACGCCCTCATGTCGTTGGCATTTTATTACTACCACTTTGATTTTCCATTATTTTATATGAACTGTTTTAATTAGAATTTTAATAGAAGTTTTAGTCTCCGACAAGATTATAGTTTAATCATAAGACAGTTTTCCATTAGCATCTTTTTATTTTATCATTTTTCACATTTTTATTGTTCCGAATTTTAATAACAGACTAAACTTTTAACTTCCACTTTTTATTTTAGTTGTATTTTTGATGATTGTATTTAACTTCCACTTTTAATTTAGTTGTATTTTTGATTATTGTATTTAGGCTGAAGATGCCCTTAATTGAGGGCGAAACATGTCCCATGTAACCAAGAATTTAATTATGTAACAACTATAAGTGAAAATATAAGTATTGAATAGGTGGAATAAATTAAAACACCTTTATTATTGTTGAACTGTTAAAAAAAATTTCAATACGGACCTAAAATGAGGTTTATAACATGTAATCTAACTACCATGACAAAACTGCAAAAAAACCATAACCTGATATTAAATGCAAATGCAATTGAAAATACATTGACCACAAAATTTTTAGGTGTCCATATAGATGAAAAAATAAGATGGGATTGTCATATTAAAAAAATAGGGAAGTCTCTGAGTTCTGTTTGTTTTGCCTTAAGGATTTTGTCTAATAGTTGTAGTGAAGAATATGTTAGAATAGCATATTTTGGATATTTCCATTCAGTCATCACTTATGCTATTGGTCTCTGGGGCTGCTACAAATCAAATCTTGATGTTATTTTTTGAATACAGAAACGAGCTATCAGAATTATATTGAGACGTAACAGGTTAGATCATTGCAGACCATTATTTAAGAGACTAAGGATACTCCCAGTACCAAGCATATACATCATGCAATGCATTCTACACGTGAAAAAAAATATTGATCACTTCAGAAAGAATTTTGACAATCACAATTACCAGACGCGAACAAGAAATAATATTTTTATCGAGCACAAGAGTAAAACCATTGCCTTGAGACATGCAGACTCTGTTGGAATCAGATTGTATAATAAGCTTCCAAATAAGATTAAAGATATTAGTCCCGTCAGTTCATTTACCACAGCTTTAAAAAATCTCCTGCTGAGCAGCTGCTTCTACAGTACAGAAGAATACATGATGAAGTGCTGGTAATGATGCTACTACTTATTAACTTGTAATCTAGTATATAGCCTTAAAAATATGTTAATGTCACATTGACTATGTTCACATTATTAACACCACACCAATATATTTTTATTTTGTCTTGCAAATATTGGTTATTAATATTATTTTAAAAAATTAAGATGTGCTGTCCTAACATTGAGGTATGTGGTGTTTCTGTTTTTCTTCTTTTTCAAAATGCTCATTGTTGTGCATATATTATTGTTAGTATTAGGAAATCACTTGACAACTCCTATACTGTTGGCATGATTCAAAATATGTAATTGTACAGTCTATGGAGGCTAAATGAATGAATGAATGAATGAATGAATGAATGAACAAATAACCTAATAGGGGTAGGGCAGCTGATTCAAAAAGTAATGGAACCAACTAGAAGGAAAAATATCCTGGTGTGGTGCTGATAAAACTAGATGAACTCTATAGAGAAACCAAAGTAATAGATCGCATTAGTGATCACGAAGCTGTGTTAGAAAGGAAGGTCTTAAAAGTAGGATTATGGCTGATAAAGCAGGCATGAGGCAGTTTTTAAAAAGTAATTATGATCGGTGGAAAACAGTAAATAAAAATGTAAACAGACTCTAGGATAGGTTAAAAGCAATTGTTGATGAATGTGAGAACAGGTTTGTACCTTTAAAGGTGGTAAGAAAAATGGTAAAGACGCACCTTATTATAATAGAGAAATGAAGAGACTAAAAAGGAGGTGCATATTGGAAAGACATAGAAATGGCTGAGGAAGTAAGGAGAAATTGACAGAATTTACTAGGAAATTGAATCTAGCAAAGAAGGCAGCTGGGCTGAGTGGCTCAGACGGTTGAGGCGCTGGCCTTCTGACCCCAACATGGCAGGTTCGATCCTGGCTCAGTTGGGTGGTATTCGAAGGTGCTCAAACATGTCAGCCTTGTGTCGGTAGATTTATGGGCACGTAAAAGAACACCTGCGGGACTAAATACCGGAACTCGGCGTCTCCGAAAACCGTAAAATGTAGTTAGAGGGACGTAAAGCAAATAACATTATTATTATTTAAGGATAACATGATGGCAAGCATAATCGGCAGTCATACAAATTTTAGTCATAAATGGAAGGTAATGTATAGGTATTTTCAGGTAGAAACAGGTTCCATGAAGGACATTCCAGGAATACCGTATTTCACGGCATAATCGTCGCACTTTTTATACCAAAATTTTCAAAAAAAATTGTAGGGTGCGACCATTATACGATGAATATTTAATACCAGTATTTGTATTACTCAAAAAATGTATTTGTAACTGAATTGTATTTGATACAAATTTAAGATGCACGTAATACTCGCGTTTATACAACAAAATAATTAAAATAGTCTAAAACAAAATTCATAATTTTTCGCAACAATTCGGCGAACGTTTTTCCAACCTGAAAATAAAAATGAACGTATTAAGTTAATTTGTCATTAATTTGAGTATTAAAGTTAAAATATTACACTTGCAAAAAATTATCGCTTTGTTGTGAAATGCGGACTTACCGGTACGCAATTTATTCCAAATCTTCGGTGTCGCTATCTGATGCGCCGTCTTCGCCTCTGTTAATACCAGTATCAGATTTTTCGTCTCCCTGCCACACTGCGTCATCTTCGGAACCGTCTAGTGCATTCGAAATCCCAGTCCTTTTGAAGCTCTTGGAGACTAGTTCAGGTGGTATAAGATCCCAACTCTTCTTCACCCACGAGCATAACAAGTCCAAGGGTGGACGCCTGATATTTCCGGCGGGCGTCAATTGCTGATCGCCGCTCATCATCCACTCGTTGTAAAATCGACGTAAGTGGTCTTTAAAGGGTTTATTAACACATACGTCTAGTGGCTGCAAAGCAGATGTTAGGCCACCAGGAATGACTATCTGTCGTGTCTTATTTGTAGTGAGAATTTGCTTCACTTCGTTCACGAGGTGACCTCGGAAACTATCTAAAACAAGCAGAGCTGGTTGTTTTAGTAGTGCACCAGGTCTTCTATTCCACACAGTTTTAACCCAGTCCAGCATGAGTTCTACGTCCATCCAACCCTTTGGTTGCACTCGTACATGAATTCCACGGGGAAACTGTATATTCTTAGGCATCGTTTTCCTCTTGAAAATGATGTAAGGCAGCAACTTTCTCCCGTCAGCTGTAATGGCTAGCATTGCCGTGCATCGCAATTTCTCACTACCGCTGGTTTTCATTAATACACTCCGTGATCCTTTTAGCGCAATAGTGCTGTTGCGAGGCATATCAAAAAAGATTGGAGTCTGAGTTATTTGTTTGTTTTAATCTTGTCAATCTTATGTTAATTTTAAGGACACTTCCTCTAAAGCATTACTTTGTCAATTTTATACATTTTTCATCTAAACAGTGTTATGTGGCTGAAGATGTTGATAATATACGAAACATGTACCACTTTTGACCATTAAAAATTGCCTTAAGCAATCATTGTATCGACTAGGTGGAAAATAAATACTTAATTGTGAATCTATTGAAGTGCGATACGGACCATGAAGCTGATTTTATGTAAACGTATGACAAATCGGTGAAAATTTACAATCTTGTCCGTGTAATCAGCAGGCAACTTTTGGCTTAGTGTTGTTCTCCTTCGCACTGACAGATTGTGTCGTCGCATGAACCCCTTCATCCACCCACGAGTCGCCATAAACTGAGTTACCGGTATGTTGTGTTTGCACGCTACCTCCTGTCCCTTAATTTGTAACATTTCATATGATACACTGCAGCCATTGTTACGTATTTCACTGACGTACCTAAACACTTCTTCGTCAATTATAGGAAACTTCCCTGTTTTAGGACCTCTAAACGCGTGTCTAGAAGGGTTTGTGCTTTTTAGCTTGTTTTTTACTTTCCGCCAGTCACGCACCAACTTTTCACTCACAGAAAATTTTCTTTCTGCAGCTCTGTTCCCGTGCTGTTCAGCGAAGGCAATTACGCTTAGCTTGAAGCCCGCAGAATAGTTTCTATATTTACCCATAATCGCTTATAAATGCTTCACACGTTAATGTTTTGCGATATAAATGACTTTCCGTAATTGTTCACTATTAAAACAAATTATTTCTGCAAACACCCAAAACACAAATTAAAAACTTAAATTCTCACGCACACATGTCTACAGTAATCACGTAAATCTGAAACAAATAAATGCATCTGTGATCTGTCCATTCCAGAGCAGCCAATACTGTTAGGCAGCAAGGAAGCATGCAACAATTGTATCAGTTTAGCTCGTTGGTTGCGACACACTACTGCGCTTACGCAAAGCTCGCAAACCGGAGCTCTAGCTAGCGCGGTGTAGATTTACCGTCTTACTAATAAACCGTGTATAAGCCTCCTATGTATACATCTGTTATAGTTATTCACTGAATTGTTTATACAGTCCAGGACCCTTGTATAAGCGTTGTATAGCAGCGTGTAGCGGAAAAAAAGAAACGAGTGAGCAGTTTATTTTCGTGGTATTTATTGTCGACAGTAATATAATCGTTGCAAAATATTCGACTTATCCATTTAACATTGAACACACGTTGAAAGAATGACGATAATGTTGATGATCTTCACGATATTTTAAACATAGAAGACATACGGTACCGTACACCATTCAGAGGTTATGGAAGCTAGACATCTTCGTAAAGTAAAACACTTTAAAGAGACGGAATGACAATGAATAACTATAAAAGAAATGATGGTTGGGCGTATTTTTGTGTAAAAATGTGTTACAGCTTAATAGACCTTTGATATTGCGAGTTTATTATACACTATCTGCCTCCACAAAGATCTTTCTTAATTGAGTAGGTACCTACCGTATACAATGGGACATATTCCTCGAGATAAAAAGTGGCATAACTTGAAAACCATACGTAATATGATTTCCATACTTTGTAGTTGAATACGTAGAAATGTGATGTATAAATGCATAATAGAAACTTTTTTGATCTAACCTTTCGTTTAGCTACAAAACAGGTTTTCCTTTCTCCTGAAAAGTAAGGATTTTGGAATGTGTACCCTTTTCAACTCGCCGATTCAATTACAATTGCTCACGTTTTCCGAACTACCCCAGTTAGGAGCTTTTGATATTTTCTTAAGCTTTTCCATTTCTTTTTTAGCGTCCATTACATAAGCAAGCTGAAGAAATGTTGATATCAATATAAGTCAATTTCTAGCTGTCTCACGGAATGACAATGAATAACTATAAAAGAAATTGTGGTTGGGCGTATGTTTGTGTATTAAGGTGTTACTGCTTAATAGACTTTAAATTGCGAGTTTATTATACATTATCTGCCTCTACAAAGATCTTAGATCTTTCTCAAATTTGAGTATAAAAAGGGACATATTCCTTGACATAAAAAATGGTATAACTTGAAAACCGTACGTAATATGATTTCCATACTTTGTAGTTGAATACGTAGAAATGTGATGTATAAATGCCTAATAGAAACTTTTTTGATCTAACCTTTCGTTTAGCTACAAAACAGGTTTTCCTTTCTCCTGAAAAGTAAGGATTTTGGAATGTGTACCCTTTTCAACCCGCCGATTCAATTACAATTGCTTACGTTTTCCGTACTATCCCAGTTAGGAGCTATTGATCTTTTCTTAAGCCATTCCATTTCTTTTTTTGGCGTTCATTACACAAGCAAGCTGAAGAAATGTTGATATCAGTATAAGCGAATTTCCAGCTGTCTCACTTAGTGTTGCCACTGCCTTTTCGATATGCCGTGCTACTGTGCGACTTTTCGGAAAGTTTTGCTCGTAGATAACCAACAGAAGCGATCATAAAGGCGGTGAACGTGCGAAATACGTCAGCGAACTACAGGAAGAGATTCCTACTCCTTGGAACGAGTGTATACGTGCTGTGTAGTATACCTCGTTTATTAGTAAGAAAAATGTAAAACGCTTATACAGGGTTTATTCACTGTATAACTAAACAAGAGTTAAACAACGGTATAAGGACTTTTTATTAGTAAGACCCCTACTGTATAGTTGATTGTATTCCGAGACGTCAGTAACAAACATTCATTTTTTTCAATTTCTTTTAAACATACGGTAATTAGGTTAATATTTCTTCCCAGTTATTGATGATTTTACATTACATTACTGACGAGTTTATAAAATAAAACTTTAATAGCATTGGATAATAATTATCTTGACTGCTTGGATAAAAGTTTTCATCCCATGCCCGGACACTTATGACGTAGTAGTAAGATAAGAGTCTAGCGATGACAACCGAGACATCGTAAATAAGTCGGCTGAATAATTCCGTGGAAATCTGCGTTATCGTCTTGGATTTCACTTCGTGCGCAATAACACAGGAGCCGGCCCCATGGTGTAGGGGTAGCGTGCTTGCCTCTTACACGGAGGCCTCGGGTTCAATTCACGGCCGGGTCAGGGAATTTTACCTGTATCTGAGGGCTGGTTCGAGGTCCATTCAATCTACCTAGCCGGTATTTCCTGGCGACTTTGCCGATAAGCAATAACTTACAGCCTTACGTATTTCAAATGGGAACTCATAATATGTAGGTGGTGAATAAATAGTACACTGTCTCGCGACAACGTTGTCAAACTGCCGATAGCCTACCGGTAAGCATAATATGTAGGTGGTGAATAAATAGTACACTGTCTCGCGACCACGTTGTCAAACTGCCGATAGTCTACCGGTAATATATACCGGTATTATTTATTTATACGTTGTGCAACATGTCGCAAACGTGACTGTGTTGCCAAATTGCCCATACACGTATTTAAATTGCGCATTCATGTGCAACTTACGTTGCAGTTCCATTTACCTTTTAACCAGATTAGTGAACAAAATTTGGACGTGCGACGATTATGTAATTAAAGGTTTAAAGTCCGATTTTTGTATTGAAAATAAAGGATGCGACGATTACGCGGTGGCGACGATTATGCCGTGAAATACGGTAATTAATGAACAAGGGGAGTGTGTATATGAGGATCTTCAAAAGGCAGAAGTAATCAGTCAGCAGTATGTAAAGATTGTTGGTTTCAAGGATAATGTCCAGGTAGAGGAGGAGACTAATGCTAAAGAAGTATTAAAAATTACATATGATAACAATGATTTACAATAAGATACAAAAGTTGAAAACTAGAAAAGTGGCTGGAATTGATAAGATTTCTGGTGATATACTAAAGACAATGGGTTGGGATATAGTACCATATCTGAAGTACTTATTTGATTATTGTTTGCTTGAAGGAGCTATACCAAAATGAATGGCAAGATGCTATCGTAGCCCCTGTGTATAAACGAAAAAGTGATAGACATAAAGCTGAAAATTACAGGCCAGTAAGTTTGACGTGCGTTGCATGTAAGCTTTGGGAAGGCATTCTTTCTGATTATATGAGACATGTTTGTGAAATTAATAACTGGTTCGATAGAAGGCAGTTCCGTTTTAGGAAAGGTTATTCCACTGAAGCTCAACTTGAAGGATTCCAGCAAGATATAGCAGATATCATGGATTCAGGAGGTCAAATGGGCTGTATCGCAATTGACCTGTCTAAAGCATTTGATAGGGTGGATCATGGGAGACTACTGGCAAAAATGAGTGCAATTGGACTAGACAAAAGAGTGAGTGAATGGGTTGCTATATTTCTAGAAAATAGATCTCAAAGAATTAGAGTAGGCGAAACTTTATCTGACCCTGTAATAATTAAGAGGGGAATTCCTTACGGCAGTATTATTGGACCTTTACGTTTTCTTATATATAACAATGATTTACAATAAGATACAAAAGTTGAAAACTAGAAAAGTGGCTGGAATTGATTTTACAAGTCATATAACAATAAATAAGATTTGTCGATTAGTTTTATAGGCATAATCTTAATCCAAAAGAATTGTTTCATGATCTTATATAACCTTAAGTAAATAATAATAGGCTGATGATGCTCACGAAAAAGGAGCGAAACATGTACCATATAAACATCTTAATAAATATGTAAGTTTGTACTACGTTTTTATTGTATTGAATAGGTGGTAATTAACAAAATTATAAGAATTTGTATCACAAGTAGATCTTCAATACGGACAAAGAAAATGAAATTTATGACCTGCAATGACATTAGTAGACGAACAAGTTTGAGTGGCGTCTTTGAAAGTAGGAACGATCACAATATGAAGATAATGTTGGAATTCAAGAGGACAAATTGGGGCAAATATTCATTTATAGGAAGGAGAGTTAGGTATTGGAATAACTTACCAAGGGAGATGTTCAATAAATTTCCAATTTCTTTGAAATCAATTAAGAAAAGGCTACGAAAACAACAGATAGGGAGTCTGCCAGCTGGGCGACAGCCCTAAATGCAGATCAGTATTGATTGATTCATTGATTGCCATTTTTAGGAGAAATTGAAGCAACAAATCCCAGTTACTGAAGTAGAAAATGTAGATGATGGCTGGGCCAATTTTAAAATGGCATTTGTTAGTGCAGCAGGGAATGCTTGTGGCAGGACATCTACAAGAGTGAAAGAAAAGGAGACACCGTGGTGGATAAGGAAGTGAGGAAAGTGGTGAAAGAAAAGAAGACAGACTGGCGAGAATGGAACCGAGAAGAAAGTGAAGGAAGTGAAAGGAAGTATCTCAACAGTAAACTGAGACTTAAGAAGGTGGTAAAAGAAGAAAAGAAGAATTGCGAAGAGTTTACAAAAAAATGGAAGTGGCAGTAAAAGAATGCTGTACGGACTTATAAGAAGAGGACAGAAAGAGATATCACAAAGCTAGTGAAAAAGGAAGATGGGGAATGTTAACATACTCAGAAGAGATAAAGAGAAGATGGAAGAAGTATTTTGATAAGCTACTGAATGTGAACAACTGAACAGGGAAGATAGAAGCAATACAGTGTGAGGACTCAAAAACAGAGGATGATATAAAAATAATGGAGGTGGAGTTAGTAGTACAAAAGATGAAGATGGGAAAAGCAACAGGGATGGATGAAATCAGTGTGGAAATGATAACGGCTGCCGGACCTGTCAGTATGCAGTGGTTGTACCGATTACTAAACTGTATGTGGAAACACAAATGTGTACCAAAGACTGGAAAAAAGGGATAATAATACCAGTGTTTAAGAAAGGGGACAAAGTTTGTGGTAACTATAGAGGATTCACTCTTATAACACAGGTAGTTAAAATAATGGAAAGGATATTAAAAAAAAAGAATGACAAAGATTGAAGGAGAGTTACGAGAGTAACTTTTTTTTGCAACTTGCTTTACGTCGCAGCGACACAGATAGGTCTTATGGCGACGATGGGATAGGAAAGGCCTGGGAGTGGGAAGGAATCGACCGTGGCCTTAATTAAGGAACAGTCCCAGCATTTGCCTGGTGTGAAAACGGGAAATCACGGAAAACCATCTTCAGGGCTGCCGACGGTGGGGCTCGAACCCACAAGAGGAACAATATGGCTTCGTGAGTGGAAGATCTACAGTGGACCCAATCTTTAGCATTAGGCAGCTCATGGAAAAGAACTGGAAATACGGAAAGGATTTGGTCATGACTTTTCATAGATATAGAAAAGTGTACCCAGAGAGAAGGTTTGGGAAACCATGGTTAAAAAGAGACTTGGAAGAGAAATGTTAGAAATTATGTAAGCAATGTACAACAACTATGTTAGCAGAGTATTGAGATGAAATTCTTAAGAAGTATGATAGGAAAGACAAGGAAAGACAGAGTGGGAAACAAAGATGTTAGAAAGGAAGTTGGGATAGGAAAGCTAAATGAAAGAGTTGAAAAGAATAAACTAAGGTGGTCTGGATATGTGAAGAGGATGGAGGAGAATAGAATTCCAAGACAGATGCTGGAGGCAAAGTGTGAGGGCAAGACAGCAAGAGGAGACCCAGAACCAGGTGGATTGAATCAGTGAAGAGCAGCACAAGAAGACAAAATTTAGACTGGGACAAGACTGTGGAAGAGGAATGGTGGAAGGAAAGAGGAAGATGGAGAAATACCATGACTACCCCGACGCGGCAGGAGCTGGATAAGGGGAAATGACGATGATTATGATAGTGATGATATATTGCTTTGTTCATTTTTCAAATCTCTCTCAGAATATAAGACACTGGAAATTATGCAACCCTGCACTAACTGCAATCTCTGGGCACTTCAGTAGAACAGCTGATGAGTAGCTACGTGGTTCTTACGGGAGCTACCCGTCACCACACCAATCACTGCAATATAATAAAGACTACTCTAGACCTGATCAAGTGAGTAAACACAATCTGATCTACAGCTAGCACAATTTCTCTCAATCACAATTCTTTATTCATCGTTTATTTGTATATCATTCAAGGTCCCATAAATCTGACAATGCACATTTACCCAACTACCAAGACCAAAAGAAGTGGCATATTCATATATTTATTCCATTTTGGAATAAAAATAATTATTTAAATTATTTCCTCAACAATATTATGAACATGCTTATAAAACATCTCTATTATATGTGTGAGGAAGAAAACCTTCATATTCACTTTTCTAGCTCTAAGGATAAATGAAATCAGAAGTTACACAAAATAATATAATAATTTCAATGACGTTTTCTGTAGGCGTTATTTCTATGTTTTTAAAAACATAATTTTGACGCTTTTCAATCTAAATATCTCACGTACACTTTTGAAGTGGATGCCAGCATCACCCATGCTTGCCTGCTGGCCGCGTCCACATTGTTGGCGAGCATTGCCGAGCTATGAGGCATGAAATATCTCGACGGATTGATATACTTGAATGCAGCTGAAAATGACCAAGTTGTGACCATTTTGAGAGCAGAGAAAATACTAGAAAGTTAATTTATTTAGTATGTTTCAAATGAAAGGAACAAACCTGGAGAAATGTACAAGTTGTTCCCGCTTACAAAATGGCAATACTACTAGTATTGATTTCACAACACTTCTGGACACAACAAAAATAAACTTGACAAGTGAACTCAAGCCCAGAATCAGCTTCTTACCCAGTAATCTACAGAGAGCCTTTCATTAGAGATGTGAGAAGTACAAAGTACTGCCAGATACTTACTATGTAAAGGAACTTCAAGATCTATCTTGATGTCAAAATCATGAGCAGAAAAGAGGTCATCAGTTTTACTGAGAACTTTAACTCCTTCCTTCCTTTTTTCTGGTTCTTTTTCTTTATTGGCTGACGGTGCAACCAACTCTACAGGTGGTCGTGGTTTCTCTGAGTCATTTGGCTACATTGAAAAGAAGAGAGATAAATATATCACACTAATTTCAAATTAATAAATTGAAGATAAATACTGATAATGACACATACCCTTTCACTAACAGGATTAGAAGGAGGCTTTTCTGGTTTTTCAGGTCCACCACTGGCTTTGAAAACCATGCAAGGCTTCGTACTACGGCGAGTAAAGGGGTCATCCACCTTCTTACCTTTGTTAGCTCGAACCTCAGCCTATAAAGGAAAACAACTGCTCTTAACAAATCATAGACATAGAATGCAACCTGCTGCCATTGAGGTACAGAATAGTTTAGTGAATAAGAAAACCCAACAACTTCAGCACAACCTACTGTTCCCAAGTGAAGAAATGATACTTATAAAATCTGAAAGGTTCCACCTATTCAATACAAATCAATGTTGTCTGATTGTATTACAACATTATCACTTTATTAGCAGTACTAGTTTCGATGTTTTTACAACACCCTGCGTTAAAGTAAAGAGAAACCGGCAATTAATATAAAATACATCTCAACATTATTTACACAACTTGTTCTTTTAGACATTACATTAAATTATAAACAGATAAAATTGACTTGTATTGCTACCAGTTAACAAATTTATATGCCAAAAAACAGTTAAAAAACAAACAACATTAAAAGATTCTCCATATTAAGTCATCAGCATAAATAAATTTCTTGGACTTGGTATTTGGAAGATCGTATGTGTACAAATTAAAAAGGAGTGGAGCCAGCACAGAGCCCTGTGGGAGCCCATCATTTATTTTGTGCACCCTACTTGTAGAGTTTTCTGAAAACACTTGGAAATACCTATTGCTCAGCATATTGCCTATTACAGTAGAGTGGTTAGTTTCCGACAAGGGATGACACTAATGAATTTGAGCAGCAGTTTGTCATGCCAAACGGTATCATAAGCAGCAGTTAGATCTAAGAAGACACACATGCTTATCAGCTTCTTCTCAAAGTCATTTTCGATATGAGTTGCTACTGCTAGCACCTGTTCCTCACATTCTCTTCCTGCTCTCAATCCAGCTTGTTCTATAGCGACAACCTTGTTGATGGCTGAGGAGATTCTATTGTGGATCAGTCTCTCTAGCAGCTTGAATGTGACACTAACGAGTGCAATAGAGTGGTAGTTTTCAACTTTTGAAGGGTCCTTGTTTGGCTTTAGTATAGCAATGATCTTGGTTTTCTTGAATGAGTAAGTCTCAAGTTCGTAAGGCTAACTCATACTGAAATATATCGATAGTTTCCTCCAGAGTGATTGGTGGATGATGTCCTGCGATATATTACAGTTTTTATTGTAATATTTATCCAAGATTGCAAAAAGAAGGGTGAATTACATAGACGTTCGGCAAAAAAAGGGTGCTATAAAAATTCATGGAAAATTGATAAAATGCCTAATATTTTCAATATGTCATGACTATAAAACACTCACAAATCGTGCAAAAGACATCTTCATTTGAAAAACCATTTGCAAAAATAAGGGGTCCCTAGAAATTGGATATGCTTTTGCTGGTGGGACCTAGTGTTTACAGTGCACTGTGTCTTCTGGTATGGGCTAGAGCAATTTTGTTACTTTTATTGATCTGTCTCAGCTTTATCCTTGGCTTTGACAACATGAAACTGACTGAGGTATGAGTGATGCTAGTAATGCCATTCCTTCTGCAGCCAGTCCCTGCTTTGAATGGTGTGAAAATACTGCTCATAGGGTCGGTTGGTGCATGCATTTCAGTGGGCTTGGCAGACTGATATGGCTCGGCGAGGAAAGCAACGGGAAACTACCCCACTCCTCATTTCCCTAGTACGCCTCTTCAGTGATGCCTAGGCCATCTATGACAGCTGATGGCGGAGCTGTTGAGGATCGAACCAGCCTTCGGGCTGAGAACTAAACATACATACATACATACATACATACATACATACATACATACATACACAGAAATTGGATAAGAAATTTGCCTGAGTTTTGGATACAAAATTGAGGGCAATAATATTAAACTCTTACATTTATCAAAATAATTTTGTTAATTTTGGAACTTTCGGATTGAAGCAGCTACCTTGACAAGCCTAAAAAAATATTGGAAAACAAGCTCAGAAACAAAGTTCCTCCATTCCTGTCTTCAGAAGAAAAGGAGAAACAAAATAATGGAGATATTTGACAGCAGCTTGCTAGGAACATACTGAAGGGGCGTAGTCAATTGTCTTTAGCAAAAACCTGCAGGGAAGGCCTGTGTACATGTATGGCAGGAAGTGGAACAACTGTGGGTGGAAAAAGGATAACCTATAACTGTACAACGACAAGAGCTATAACCTGCTATACTGAAGCACAATAGTTTACTCTACTTCCAAGAATAAGACAGGTTTCCTTACCATTATAGCCTTCTCAGCTTCCTCCACATTTTTCTTGCGATTACGATCATTTATATAACTTATGCTGGATATAGTAGACGTCCTTAATTTGTCCAATTCTTCTGCTCGTTCTTCAAGTTCCTGAAGCTTCTGCTGAATACGAGCAGCTTCTTCGTCATCACCCCTACAATTAATATTTAAGGAATATGTAACCTTATGAAACAATGCCAAAAATATTAATGCTAGCACCACGAGAATAAATTAATTAATGAGGGATACTTGCTTACTTTGATATTGCCATGTCCCTATCCTTCATCAACTGCGTCTTTTTCATGGCATAATTGTATGGATTAGTCTTAAATCTTTCTTTTTCACGAACAATCTGTAGAGAGAGAAATCTTATAAATCAAGGATCACAATGGTATCATCACACAATTATTGCAACACTCAGTGGCAATACAACTATTCTCTTCACAATCTACTCTGGACATAACCTGAAGATACAGCACCTTTGAAAATTACTTATACAGAAAGATTTCTGTATACCTAGAGTAAATCAGTTAAATTAATAAACTTCATTGTTTGTCCGTATTGAACCAAAATAATACCAATATAAATGATCCGTTATTGGATATTATAAATTTTCCAGCGAACTCATTCCTGGTTGCCAGCTGGAAAATTTATAATGTCCAATAACGGACCATTTATATTGGTATTATAAATTTACTCATTCAGAACAAATATTTCACATCCCCTACGGGAATCAACATCTATATCATCTGATGGCCAAGCAGGCATAAATTTTTGATAATGAGACAAACCCTCTCATAGTGCAATGGCACTGCCGGTGGCTACAATTAGCCTACGCAGTGGCCTCCACGGTATGCACTAGCCAGCGTCTTGGTAGGTGTGCTAGGTACCAACTGATGAGCCCAGCCTAGCACACGAGGGTGAAATGCTGGCAACCAGGAATGAGTTAGCTGGAAAATTTATAATGTCCAATAACGGACCATTTATATTGGTATTATAAATTTACTCATTCGGAACAAATATTTCAGACCCCCTATGGGAATCAACATCTATATCATTTGAACCAAGATTACAAATTTTATTATAATTTTGGGTCCACCTTATTCAATACATAAAAATTGTTGCGCAGATGTAATTACAACATATATTTTTCAATCACTAGTTTCGACGCCCCACTGCGTCATCATCAGCTGATAGAAGTTTGTAGAAAAACTGTAAATCATATAAGTTTATCAATGTCAAATTCATCACAATTTGAAACCATCTTAACAACATGAAACTGTGTTAGAAATATACTGTCTTTAAGTTCATATTTTCAACATATCAAGTCAAAAACTGATAAAAACATAAAAAACATATGCAAACCGGTTTGCTGACTTATGATATGAAGTGGATTTAAAAAAAAAACAAAAAATTGTTGTTGTTTGAGTCATCAGTCCATAGACTGGTTTGATGCAGTTCTCCATGCCACCCTATCCTGTGCTAACCTTTTCATTTCCACGTAACTGATGATGATGATGATGATGATGATGATGATGATGATTGTTGTTTAAAGGGGCCTAACATTGAGGTCATCGGCCCCTAATGGTACAAAATGAGATGAAACGGAATGACAAATTAAAAGTCTAAAATTCTCCACTGACCAAAATTCAAAGCGTGACAACGAAGAATGAACGGATGGACATGAATTTAAAACAATCAGTGGATGAGACCGCAATGCTTTACATTCACACAAACTGACGTAAAAGAATAGGATTACTGACCAAGGGACTGCTGCTATAGCATAACACTGAAACGATGATGCTTGCAGTCTAAAGAGGGTCCAAAATCCAAGTTATCGGCCCCTCATAATGGTACTGATCGCTAGGAAAGTAGAACCAGGGTATTTGTCCTGTTGCGGTACTAATCAAAAGTAGCAGAAACTTGCGGTATTCCACACATTATTGTACTACTCAGACGTTATGAAATTCGACATATAATACAGACCTATGTTTTTATCACTTAGCGGTGCCTTTTACAGCCAACGCAAATCTATGGTGTTTATCACATAAGAGTGCTAACCGCAGGGACCTTCCCCTATCTCGTGGTGTTCTTCATATAGTGGGTACTAATCACAGGCAAGGCAGAACCATGATACCTATCATCCCATGGTTCTGCTCATATGGTGGTACTAATCACTGGTACTGCAAAAGCCGACCGCACGGTGCTCCTGTGTGTTACTAATCACAAACCTATTTGGTACCTAATATAGTGGTACTACGCGCAAGTAAAAGCGACCCATGATGCTCTCTGCGTGGTGGCACTAATCGCAAGTAGTTTCATGGTTCCAAGAAAATCATCCCTAGGTCGCCCCTTTTAGGCACCTCTTACGACAGGCAGGTGATACCGTGGGTGTATTCTTCGTCGGCGTCCCCAACCCACAGGGAGTTGTGTGTTTGGTCCGCGAGAGGTATTTTATTTCCCTCAAGTCCGTCGCCAAGCCGGTTAGGACCCCCCTATCCGCCACCTGGGACGCGCCACGTGGGAGTATCACCTCTCCCCCTGCTACGCCAGCGTAGCAGGTTCGCGGTTCTATGTAACTATTGCATTCTACATCTGCTCTAATCTGCTTGTCATATTCATACCTTGGTCTACCCCTACCGTTCTTACCACCTACACTTCCTTCAAAAAATAACTGAACAAGTCCTGGATGTCCTAAGATGTGTCCTTTCATTCTATCTCTTCTCCTCGTCAAATTTAGCCAAATCAATCACCTCTCCCCAATTCTATTCAGTATCTCTTCATTCGTGATTCGATCTATCCATCTCACCTTCAGCATTCTTCTGTAACACCACATTTCAAAAGCTTCTATTCTCTTTCTCTCTGAGCTAGTTATCATCCATGTTTCACTTCCATACAATGCCACGCTCCACAGAAAAGTCTTCAAAAACATCTTTCTAATTCCGATATCAATGTTTGAAGTAAGCAAATTTCTTTTCTTAAGAAAGCTCTTCCTTGCTTGTGCTAGTCTGCATTTTATGTCCTCCTTACTTCTGCCATCGTTAGTTATTTTACTACCCAAGTAACAATATTCAGCTACTTACTTTAAGACTTCATTTCCTAATCTAATATTTCCTGCATTACCTGCCTTCGTTCGACTGCACTCCATTACTTTTGTTTTGGACTTATTTATATTTATCTGGTACTCCTTACCCAAGACTTCGTCCATACCATTCAGCATTTTCTCAAGATCTTCTGCAGTCTCAGATAAAATAACAATATCATGGAAAAATCCCAAGGTTTTGATTTCCTCTCCTTGGATTGTGATTCCCTTTCCAAATTCCTCTTTGATTTCTTTTACTGCCTGTTCTATTTAAACATTGAAAAGGCGGGGGCCACCAAACTGCAGCCTTGCCTCACGTCTTTCTGGATTGCTGCTTCTGTTTCAAAGCCCTCGATTCTTATCACTGCAGACTGATTTTTATACAGATTGTACATAATTCTTCGTTCTCAGTATCTGATCCCAATCATCTTCAGAATCTTAAATAGCTTGGTCCAATCAACATTATCGAATGCTTTTTCTAGATCTACGAATGTCATGTACATGGGCCTGTCTTTCTTGATCCTCTAAGATCAGACATAAAGTCAGGATTGCGTCACGTGTTCCTACATTTCTTCTGAAGCCAAATTGATCTTCTCCCAACTCAGCTTCAACTTGTTTTTCCATTCTTCTGTAAATAATCCTTTTGGTAGTTGCAAGGGCGGCAGTCTAGATGATTGACTGGTACGGACTTGTAATAATACTCAACATGGCTTAGCTGTGTTGATACTGCTACACGGCTGAAAGCAACGGGAAACTACAGCCGTAACTACCTCCCGAGGACATGCAACTCTCTCTGTATGAATGATGTACTGATGATGGCTTCCTCCCGGGTAAAATATTCCTGAGGTAAACTAGTCCCCCATTCGCGTCTCCGGGTGGGGACTACACGAGAGGGGGCAATCATCAGGAAGATGGATACTGACATTCTGCGAGTCGAAGCGTGGAATGTTAGAAGTTTGAATCGTTGTAGTAGGTTAGAGAATCTGAAAAGGGAGATGGATAGACTAAAGTTAGATGTAGTTGGTATAAGTGAAGTACAATGGCAGGAAGAACAGGATCTTTGGTGAGGCCACTACCGAATTATCAACACAAAATCAAACAGGGGAAATGCAGGAGTTGGTTTAATAATGAATAAGAAAATAGGGCAGCGGGGAAGCTGCTACGACCAGCATAGTGAATGAATTATTGTCGTCAAGATAGACACCAAACCAACGCCCACCACAATAGTGCAGGTCTATATGCCTATTAGTTCAGCGGATGATGAAGAAATCGAAAGAATATATGAGGAGATAGAAGATGTAATACAATATGTAAAAGGTGACGAGAATCTAATTGTGATGAGAGACTGGAATGCAGTGGTAGGCCAAGGAAGAGAAGGTAGTACAGTAGGAGAATTTGGATTGGGACAAAGGAACGAAAGAGGAAGTCGGCTGGTTGAATTCTGCACTGCTCATAATTTAGTCCTTGCCAATACTTGGTTCAAACACCACAAATGACGGCTGTATACGTGGATGAGACCTGGAGACACTTGAAGGTATCAAATAGACTTCATTATGATTAGGCAGAGATTCAGAAATCAGGTGTTGGATTGCAAAACTTTCCCAGGAGCAGACGTGGCTTCTGACCACAACTTGTTGGTCCTGAAATGCCATCTGAAGCTGAAGAAATTGAAGAAAGGAAAGAATGCAAAAAAATGGGATCTAGACAAGTTGAAAGAAAAGTGTGTGAGGGATTGTTTCAAGGAACATGTTGCACAAGGGCTAAATGAAAAGGCTGAAGGAAACACAATACAGGAAAAATGAAGTCAGTAGGGTTGCTGAAGAAATGTTAGGAAGGAAGAAAAGAAGGAGATACTAGACCTGATTGATGAACGACGAAAATACAAGAATGCTAGAAATGAAGAGAGCAGAAAAGAATACAGGGGATTAAAGAATCAAGTGGATAGAAAGTGCAAGGTAGCTAAGGAAGAATTGCTGAAGGAGAAGTGCAAGGATGTCGAAGGCTGTATGGTCCTGGGAAAGGTAAATGCTGCATACAGGAAAATCAAGGAAACCTTTCGAGAAAGGAAATCTAGGTGTATGCATATTAAGAGCTCAGATGGAAAGCCATTTCTAGGGAAAGAAGACAAAGCAGAAAGATGGCAGGAGCATATCCATCAGTTGTATCAAGGTAAAGGTGTAGATAATTTGGTTCTGGAACATGAAGAGGCTGTTGATGCTGATGAAATGGGAGACCCAAATTTGAGGTCAGAGTTTGACAGAGCTGTGAGTGATCTAAATAGGAAAAAGGCACCTGGAATTGATGACATTCCCTCTGAATTACTGACTGCCTTAGGGGAAACCAGCATGGCAAGGTTATTCCATTTAGTGTGTAAGATGTATGAGACAGGAGAAGTCCCATCTGATTTTCGGCAGAATGTTGTTATACCTATTCCCAAGAAAGCCGGAATAGTCTTGAAATACTACATGTTTAATTTATTGCACTTCTTAAAACTTGACGTAGTATCATAGTAGAAATAATTCAATAAAACTACAGTGTCCCTTTAATGGAGCAATCCTAATGAAGTGGAAACAAGCACTAAGTCCTTGATGTTATCAAGAACAACGTTTCCAGTTCAATGCGGACCTGTAATAATAAGAATGTAATAAACTATCACTTCACCGAAGAGGCAAGATATGAAATTGTGTCTTATAACGTCATTGATTTTACATGACTCACCTCAAAAGATCGCCGTCAATGTGAAGCGCAATGAAGCACAACAAGCAGTGTTGTGATACTAATCAAGTGCCCAAGGTTGGACGGGACTGAAGAGGGGAAGTAGGGGAAAGTGCGAGGAGCAACTTAGGAACGGCAATTTGTTGGAGCTCTGGAGGGCGTGGCCATAAGAAGCAACTAGCAAAGCTATTACGCATAATATGAAACACCGAACTATGCGAACGACAGGAAGCATGACCAACAAATGACAAATAAGTTAATATGGGAAGGACAGCTGATTCAGAAAGTGATGGAACCAACCAGAGGGAAAAATATCCTGGATGTGGTGCTGATAAAACCAGATGAGCTCTATAGGGAAACTGAAGTAATAGATGGTATTAGTGATCATGAAGCTGTTTTTGTGGTAGTCAAAAATAAATGTGATAGAAAGGAAGGTCTTAAAAGTAGGACTATTAGGCGGAACCATATGGCTGGTAAAGCAGTCATGAGGCAGTTTCTAAAAAGTAACTATGATCGCTGGAAAACAGTAAATAAAAATGTAAACAGACTCTGGGATGGGTTTAAAGAAATTGTTGAGGAATGCAAAAACAGGTTTGTACCTTTAAGGGTGGTAAGGAATGGTAAAGACCCACCTTATTATAATAGAGAAATAAAGAGACTAAGAAGGAGGTGCAGACTGAAAAGAAATAGAGTTGGAAATGGCTGAGGAAGTAAGGAGAAATTGAAGGAACTTACTAGAAAGTTGAATCTAGCAAAGAGGGCAGCTAGGGATGGCATGACGGCAAGCATAATTGGCAGTCATGCAAGTTTTAGTGAGAAATGGAAGGGTATGTGTAGGTGTTTTGGGGCGGAAGCAGGTTCCAAGAAGGACATTCCAGGAATAATTAATGAACAAGGGGAGTGTGTATGTGAGGATCTTCAAAAGGCAGAAGTATTCAGTCAGCAGTATGTAAAGATTGTTGGTTACAAGGATTACAAGACAGAGGAGGAGACTAAGGCCAAAGAACTAATAAAATTTGCATATGATAACAATGACATTTACAATAAGATACAAAAGTTAAAAACTAGAAAAGCGGCTGGAATTGATCAGATTTCTGGGGATATACTAAAGACAATGGGTTGGGATATAGTACCATATCTGAAGTACTTATTTGATTATTGTTTGCTTGAAGGAGCTATACCAAATGAATGGCAAGATGCTATCGTAGCCCCTGTGTATAAACGAAAAAGTGATAGACATAAAGCTGAAAATTACAGGCCAGTAAGTTTGACGTGCGTTGCATGTAAGCTTTGGGAAGGCATTCTTTCTGATTATATTAGACACGTTTGTGAAATTAATAACTGGTTCGATAGAAGGCAATTCGGTTTTAGGAAAGGTTATTGCACTGAAGCTCAACCTGTAGGATTCCAGCAAGATATAGCAGATATCTTGGATTCTGGAGGTCAAATGGACTGTATCGTGATTGACCTGTCTAAAGCATTTGATAAGGTGGATCATGGGAGACTACTGGCAAAAATGAGGGCAATTGGACTAGACAAAAGAGTGACTGAATGGGTTGTTATATTTCTAGAAAATAGATCTCAGAGAATTAGAGTAGGTGAAGCTTTATCTGACCCTGTAATAATTAAGAGGGGAATTCCTCAAGGCAGTATTATCGGACCTTTATGTTTTCTTATATATATAAATGATATGAGTAAAGGAGTGGAATCAGAGATAAGGCTTTTGCGGATGATGTTATTCTCTATAGAGTGATAAATAAGTTACAAGATTGTGAGCAACTGCAACGTGCCTCGAAAATGTTGTGAGATGGACAACAGGCAATGGTATGTTGATAAACGGGGTTAAAAGTCAGGTTGTGAGTTTCACAAATAGGAAAAGTCCTCCGAGTTTTAATTACTGCGTTGATGGGGTGAATATTCCTTTTGGCGATCATTGTAAGTATCTAGGTGTTAATATAAGGAAAGATCTTCATTGGGGTAATCACATAAATGGGATTGTAAATAAACGGTACAGATCTCTGCACATGGTTATGAGGGTGTTTAGGGGTTGCAGTAAGGATGTAAAGGAGAGGGCATATAAGTCTCTGGTAAGACCCCAACTAGAGTATGGTTCCAGTGTATGGGACCCTCACCAGGATTACCTGATTCAAGAACGGGAAAAAATCCAAAGAAAAGCAGCTCGATTTGTTTTGGGTGATTTCCGACAAAAGAGTAGCGTTACAAAAATAAGTTGCAAAGTTTGGGTTGGGAAGAATTGAGAGAAAGAAGAAGAGCTGCTCGACTAAGTGGTTCCGAGCTGTCAGCGGAGAGATGGAGTGGAATGACATTAGTAGACGAATAAGTTTGAATAACGTTTATAAAAGCAGGAAAGATCGCAATATGAAGATTAAGGTGGAATTCAAGAGGACAAACTGGGGCAAGTATTCATTTATAGGAAGGGGAGTTAGGGATTGGAATAACTTACCAAAGGAGACGTTCAATAAATTTCCAATTTCTTTGAAATCATTTAGGAAAAGGCTAGGAAAGCAACAGATAGGGAATCTGTCACCTGGGCGACTGTCCTAAATGCAGATCAGTATTGATTGATTGATTGACCTGTACGTTTTAAAAAAATGCAATAAGGAAATCAAATAGAATATTTGATTTCAGAAATCTCATTTAAATTAAGGTTTGGATTAAAATACTGTCCAGGTGTATATAACAACACTCCGTAACATGCAGCAAACTTCCTTTTCCGAAATTCTCCAAGACTTCAATGTCATGTTCTATGCTTTAGATCGTGCATATGCTGGCCTACCGCGGAAAACCTGTTATATTTTATGGCATTAGTAGGTTCTGTATATCTAATTTTAAGGTTTCGTCCTGTTTGACCTAGATATGGTGTCTGTTTCAACTGTTTACATTGCATGAAGAAGAATTATCCACCAACAGTCGTGTTAAAAGATTGCGTGTGAAAATAGTTTTGGACGTGGAGTGTTACGAATTTGTAAGTACTTTAGGAGAGGTTTCTAGTGATGCAAGAGACAACGAATCTTTCGATCTACAGGAATCGAGCCTACTGCATATTCAGATTAATGAAATGCCTAGGCCTACTTGATAATCTTCATGGCAAATATATTTTATAGCAGTGTTATCCGTAAATTTACACGTTCATATTTGTATAAACATCACGTAGACCTCGTGGAGTGATATGAAATGTTTGTTTATGCCTATATTATTCTTTCAATGGAAGTAATTTTATTTCATTCAATTTTTTTTCAAAACGAGTCTTCCTAAAATTAGGGTGCGGGGATTATTTGCGTAAATACAGTGTAAAATTGTCATCGCAATCCTACAGCAGACAGAACAGTCACCAAGGCTTTAATTTAAGAATGATGAAACACACAATAATGTATCAATGTTGGAAACTTTTATATCACTATTTCCCTTGCAAACATGAGGACAAGATGAAGTTGGTCTCTTCAACAGAGGAAGCACCGACATTATTGCTTTTAAATTGTCCTGTTCTGAAGGTTTCATCATTGAACCATCAATGAGATCTGAGACCAACGAAAACCAGCCAGAAGAGGTCGATGCTGAAAAAAAGAAGAAACGGTGGACTTTGATAAGCAAAAGTACAAGCTCGCATATATCCCTGTAATTGCCTTGATGTTAGGTGTTCAAGCAACCATAACTAAATTTTTTTTCAACTTTTACAATACCTATGGGGTGGATAGAGATTTCATCTATAACATTGCAAATACTACTCTCAAGAATTCCATCACAACCTTCAAGAACCCTGCTTGTGGACCTCGGATAAAGATTTGACGTGCCTCACTCTTTTACCTACTCTCACGTAAGTTCATACTATCTCGTGTAGGGCTAATCCGTCCATCTACTGTACATCTATTATTGTTATTGAGGTACTGTCCATCCTCGCGCAGCCTGCAGCTGTTGTGGGAAGATTGTACAATAACCTCAAGTGGCCATCTTAAATTATCTGAAAACATACAAAGAGAATGGCTGAGTTCTTAGAATATTATTTTTTGTTATTACATTTAAAAAAATCAAAGTCCACCTCCCCAAGAGCGAATCCAGAATTTCTGACCCACGAACAAACAGGATTCTTATATGGCCTAGATTCCCAACCATTATGTGAAGAATGATATTAATACAGTACTATAGCGGAGCCTTCAATGACCAATGGAATGCAGAAAAGCATTTACAACCTAGAGGAAGTAGGCAGCAGAGCAGTAGCACATTAATATGACAACTTAATCACACAGCTTTCCTCATATGATCTGGATGTCCCTCAGAAAACTTATGAAAATAATTAAACTATTCACCTTTTCAATATCTTCCTCCTTAAATTCATAGATCATGGCCTCTTTGATATCCTTCATTTTCTGGTCAACTTCCTCCATAGTAGGGGTGGAGATTCCCTGCAAAGCACAAGTTTCCCGCCACTTGGAAAACTCACTGTCCGTGAAATCTTGGTTGCTGATGAACTCCAGCCTGAATACTCTTTCCTGGGCACCGTGCCTACAAATAAGGAACAGAATAATAATAATATCAAACAGTTATGATTGCTGAAATGTAAATAAAAGGGGGTTAATTAGCAGATCCATTGTTTTGCTAGTGGCTTTATATCGCACCAACACAGATGGGTGTTATGGCGACGAGGGGGTAGGAAAGGGCTAGGAGTTGGAAGGAAGCGGCCGTGGCCTTAATTAATGTACAGCCCCAGCATTTGCCTGGTGTGAAAATGGGAAACCACGGAAAACCATCTTCAGGGCTGCCGACAGTGGGATTCGAACCCACTATCTCCTGGATGGAAGCTCACAGCAGCGCGCCCCTAACTGCTCGGCCAGTTAATAGATACTTACCTCAATCTAAGTCCTTTATTTGTTCGAGTCGCTCCTAACTGGTAAATCTTTCCTGTTTCACAGACACCGCTGATTTCACATACCTGGAACAATAAGCATTTGTCTTATCAAACTATCTCCAATGAATACATCACAGGAATTAAAAATACTGAAAGTTAGGAAGGCTTAATGATTTAAATGCAAATTTATGATATCTTGCCTCAAAATACACACACATTTTGCACAGGAGTACCATTCCAGCCCCAATGTTTGGGAAACAAGCCAGGAAAAAGGGAGGGAAATTTAGGAGCACGACGTCATTAAAAACTCTGGACCACATAGTAACACTTCATAAGGCTGAAGATGAATGGTTTTGAAGGTAGAACATGACACCTACATTCCATCATCAGCACTTCAGAAAACAGCCGTAAAAGGCAGGTATGTGACTTCAATGATGAACAGAGACACATTATCAATGGACATGTTCAGTAATAATGGCTGAAACCCTGAAGACTTGTTGCACTGACTTTGCATGTATTCCAAAAGAGGAAGTGGGAACAACATGTGCTATAGAATGATGGCAGGAAAAGAACAAAGCACTCAGAATGGAATTACACTGTAATCAGAAATGTAAGGACAATACAACACTGTTGACGTATACATAATGTCGGTTCAATTTACAAGCATGAAAACAACGTCTCACACACAAATTTCCAAATCGTAAAGGGGTACAGCCACAAAACTAGATGCCCCAAAGATGAGGGGGACACATTTTGGGTGACTTCAATGGCCAAAACGATTGATGAGATAACCAATATCATAGAGGAAACATGTTGAGCACCAGCAACAACCAAGGTATGCCACAGCACGATAACTCTAACCAACAAGGGTTATGGTCCGTATTGCACTGAGATTACACATAAATTATAAAAAAAAGAAAAGTTTTCCACCTATTCAATACATAGTTATATTTACAATGCGTGTATTTACATTACATGGGACTAGTTTCAACCCTACTCGGGGTCATCATCAGCCATATTTAAACAATACACAATATTTGACGAAATCCTGAAACATGGTTCTAAGCAGTAAGAACATTATGAATATATAATTAACACTATGATGTGTGGTTGCATTAGGCGAAGTGCTATGGTGCTCAAAATGTTGCAAATGAAAGTGAAATATTACGAGTGACATAGGTGAGCAACATATAATACAAAGTACACTAAACACGTTAAGAAGTCTGGGTATAAAAGTACAAATGAGATGCTCTATGTTGTAGATCAACTTGAGTAAAATTTAGACACAGGGTGTTTCAGTAGGTCCTGGTTGTGGACCGAGTGCTATGGTACTAAGACTGGACAATATAACGTGACACATATAATAAAATTATACAAGTATGTACAAATGTTTGAGATCCTCTCTAGAAGAATCTATGAGGAGTTGATTATATACTGTATCAGCTTAAACCTCCAAGTGATATGAGTCATTAATAACGACTCATTTATGTCTCTGTGAAATGATAAAGTCGGTATTAACGACTCATATTTTAGAGCCGTGTTGCTGGGTAACCATTTAATGAATAAAGTCGAAATTTGCACTAATCGATAGTTCAGTTCATTGGCAATTTCGATTCATCTAGCTGAATTATCGAATAGGTTTCTTTGCTTATGTACTGTCTGAAACAAATCTTAGCGTCAGTCGCTCGAAGCGCCACACCGCATGGCAGTGTTCTATTGTTCTCGACATCGCTGTATTTAAGATAACAATTAAGTAAAAGGTTCCACCTGATCGATACTTTCTTATTATTTAGCCATTGGCAAAATTTATGTCATTAAAAACTTACAGAAAATGTTTCTATTGCTTAGCAATCATCATCAGCTGTTTCGCTTAAGGCTTAGGTGAACAAGCATAAAACATTTCATAATTAAAATTAAAATGTGTTGGTAAGGGACATTTAAGTGGTGCAGGAGGATGGATGGGGGAGGTGTGTGTTTGTTAGTTAAGATTAAAATTATACAAATTAAAAACTATTCTAAACTAAAACATCTTTGATTTCATTCGTTGTCACTTGCACTGGTTCATTATTAAGTTCCACAGTTTTCCGTTAATGCTCTTGCACACTTGTCTCGATGGTATAGTGCTCCTTCCTTTTCTAGACCTTTCTTACTGTCCGGTGGAGAAGATTATGTAGATTGTTGGTCAAATTGTTCAGTTTTCATTTAGTTGGATAGTTTGGAGTATGATCCCTATCCAATTATTCGTTGTACGAATTTTATTCGGAATCATTAAGTCGGGAAGTTTGGTGTACTACCCCTGTCCAATTCGTTCTTGTTCCGATGTTTACGTGTTTGTATTTGTCTCTGCCGTCCTCGCCGCGTCACACGCCGTCACTTCCCCTTCCCCCTCCAAACCAAGCCAGCAAAACGTCCTTGTCACACAGCTACTACACACGGTTGAGGACGGCAGAGACAAATACAAACACGTAAACATCGGAACAAGAACGAATTGGACAAGGGTAGTACACCAAACTTCCCGACTTAATGATTCCGAATAAAATTCGTACAACGAATAATTGGATAGGGATCGTACTACAAATTATCCAAACTAAATGAAAACTGAACAATTCGACCAACAATCTACATAATCTTCTCCACTGGACAGTAAGAAAGGCCTAGAAAAAGAAGGAACACTATACCATCGAGACAAGTGTGCAAGAGCATTAACGGAAAACTGTCGAACTTAATAATGAACCAGTGCAAGTGACAACGAATGAAATCAAAGATGTTTTAGTTTAGAATAGTTTTTAATTTGTATAATTTTAATCTTAACTAACAAACACCCCCCCCCCCTCCCCCATCCATCCTCCCGCACCACATAAACGTCCCTTACCAACACATTTTAATTTTAATTATGAAATGTTTTATGCTTGTTCAACTAAGCCTTAAGCGAAACAGCTGATGATGATTGCTAAGCAATCGAAACATGTTCTGTAAGTTTTTAATGACATAAATTTTGCCGAAGGCTAAATAATAAAAAAGGTATCGATCAGGTGGAACCTTTTACTTAATTGTTATCTTGATTACAATATCGATACGGAATGAAGTGGATAGTATGTAATATAGCTGTATTTGATGCATTTATTTTGTATTCTAAGAATACAGATAAGCCTATATACCGAGATGAGTATGTGGACTACATTGTAATAAATTTAGCAGATGGAGTTCAGCCTGAACATCCAAGACTCAGCCAAAAAGATGAACATTCCCTTTAACACTTACCTGGACAAAAAGAAACATTATGCATAGTTTGTTTGGAAGATCCTGCCATAAAAAGAAAGTGAAGCAACTTCTGGTGCCCTAAGTGTAATTGTGGCATTCATCCTACCTGATACCAAACACTTCTACAGGCCCGTAGTAAAGGGGAGGAAAAGAAAAAATCTTGTGACTCAAAGTAAAGAATTATGGCCGAAGAGAAGATGTACATAGTTTCGTTTTTTTGTACATAACTTTCTGTTCTTTAGTTTTACGGTAAATATGTACTCTGAATCTTTTGTTGCCAACAAAATGGTGAACATTTTATACATTTACCTTTTGTTTCGGTCTTTTATAGTTTTGAAGCTACGTACAGTGAAAGTTGAAACATTGTTTTTTTCAAAGTGAAAAATTGTAATTCACCGCCCCCAATACAATGGAATCAAGGTCTGTGCCTAATATTATTACATAATCACATTCTCTAGTTTATACTGAACAAAAAGATAATAAATTTTACTGTCATTTTGTATTTCTTATGAATTAAAAAAAAACTTGTATAAAGACGTTACAGTCGCTTATCACTTAAGAGGTTATTACGTATCACTTGGAGGGTTAAGCAGAAAATTTGATAATAGGTGTATTAGGTAAACAAGCTATGTTGATATGGCTGCATGGTTGATTGTGGGAACTGTACATTGTTGGAATGGTTTCAGCAATCATTTTATAGAAAGGATAATCAATAAACACAAACATCGCCCTAAAACTACCTTCAAAACAGGAAATAACTAAACCTCAACATTTTCCATCTTCACATTCAACAATGATATTTACAAGATAGCCAATATCTTTAAGAAACAAGACGTTAAATTAGCTTTCAAAACCAATAACAACATCAACATTTTACATAATACTTCACATACCAACAAGACCAGCAGTTTTTTTTTTTTAATCAGAAGTTTATAGGATCAAATGCAATACCTGTGACAAGTCCTACATTGGGCAGACCAGAAGGAACTTCAATATAAGATACCATCAATCAATCAAATCAATCAATCAATCAATCAATCAATCAATCAATCAATCAATCAATCAATCAATCAATCAATCAATCAATCAATCAATCAAATCACTACTGATCTGCATTTAGGGCAGTCGCCCAGGTGGCAGATTCCCTATCTGTTGTTTTCCTAGCCTTTTCTTAAACGATCGCAAAGAAATTGGAAAATTATTGAACATTTCCCTTGGTAAGTTATTCCAATCCCTAACTCGCCTTCCTATAAATGAATATTTGCCCCAGTTTGACCTCTTGAATTCCAACTTTATCTCCATATTGTGATCGTTCCTACTTTTAAAGACACCACTCAAACTTATTCGTCTACTGATGTCCTCACACACCATCTCTCCTCTGACAGCTCGGAACATACTATTTAATCGAGCAGCTTGTCTCCTTTCTCCCAAATTTTCCCAGCCCAAATTTTGCAACATTTTTGTAATGCTACTCTTTTGTCGCAAATCACCCAGAACAAATCGAGCTGCATTTCTTTGGATTTTTTCTAGTTCTTGAATCAAGTAATCCTAGTTGGGGTCTTACCAGAGACTTATATGCCCTCTCCTTTACATCCTTACTACAGCCCCGTGCTCATAACCATGTGCAGAGATCTGTACCCTTTATTAACAATCATATTTATGTGATTACCCCAATAAAGGTCTTTTCTTATATTAACACCTAGATACTTACAATTTATTTATTTATCGTATGGCACATAAATATATTCAGAAACAAGAAAGCAAGTACATTATATTTTAATGTCCAAAGATGTTATCCATTCTAGAGCCTCTGTATTGGCCTCTAGAAAATCAAACCAATCTCCAGGGTAGGCTCTTCTGCTACACTCCTTTAAATGTGTTCGATGGTTTGAAAAGGAGCACCACAGTCACACTCGAGGGATTGTATCTTTCCCCATTTATACAGGGTCGCAACACAGACACCATGACCACATCGAATCCTGTTAACGATGGTCCAAGTTCTTCTTGGGAGATCAGACCTTGAATTAGGTGGGAAGAAAGGCCAGAAATGTTCACCTGTTTTTGAGATCCAATCTTCCTTCCATTGGGCATAGAGGTTGAAATTGTCTTCTGTGAGCTTCTGAGCGAACTTACCTGGCGGATGTCTAGATTTCAACCGGTTCCTCTGAAGGTCAGGAATATTGGAGTGGATGGGCAAGGCACAGTTCTCATTTACCTTGGAGTATTCTCTTTACTGTACAAAGGTACTTACAATGATCCCCAAAAGGAACTTTCATCCATCAACGCAGTAATTAAAACTGAGAGGACTTTTCCTATTTGTGAAACTCACAACCTGATTTTTAACCCCGTTTATCATCATACCATTGTCCACCGTCCATCTCACAACACTATCAAGGTCACCCTGCAGCCGTTCACAATCTTGTAACTCATTTATTACTCTGTACAGAATAACAACATCTGCAAACAGCCTTATCTCTGATTCCACTTCTTTACATATATCATTGATATATATAAGAAAACATAAAGGTCCAATAATACTGCCTCGGGGAATTCCCCTCTTAATTATTACAGGGTCAGATAAAGCTTCGCCTACTCTAATTCACTGAGTTCTATTTTCTAGAAATATAGCAACCCATTCAGCCACTCTTTTTTCAAGTCCACTTGCACTCATTTTTGCCAGTAGTCAACTATGACCTACCCTATCAAATGTCTTAGATAGGTCAATCGTAATACAGTCCATTTGGTCTCCTGAATCCAGGATATCTGCTATATCTTGCTGAAATCCTACAAGCTGAGCTTCAGTCGAATAACCTTTCCTAAACCCAAACTGCCTTCTGTTGAACCAGTTATTAATTTTGCAAACGTGTCTAATATAATCAGAAAGAATGCTTTCCCATAGCTTACATACAATGCATGTTAAACTTACTGGCCTGTAATTTTCAGCTTTATGCCTATCACCCTTTCCTTTATACACAGGGGCTACTACAGCAACTCTCCATTCATTTGGTATAGCTCCTTCAACCAAACAATAATCAAATAAGTATTTCAGATATGGTACTATATCCCAATCCATTGCCTTTAGTATATCCCCAGAAATCTTATCAATTCCAGCTGCTATTCTAGTTTTCAAATTTTGTATCTTACTGTAAATGTCATTGTTATCATAGGTAAATTTTAATACTTCCTTAGTGTTACTCACATTCCCTATTTGGACATTATCCTTGTAACCAACAATCTTTACATACTGCTGACTGAATACTTCTGCCTTTTGAAGATCCTCGCATACACACTCCCCTTGTTCATTAATGATTCCTGGAATGTCCTATGGACCTGTTTCTGCCTTAAAGTACCTATACATACTCTTCCATTTTTCACTAAAATTTGCATTATCACCAATTATGTTTGCCATCATGTTATCCTTAGCTGACTTCTTTGCTAGATTCAATTTCCTAGTAAGTTCCTTCAATTTCTCCTTACTTCCATAGCCATTTCTAACTCTATTCTTTCCAATCTGCACCTTCTTCTTAGTCTCTTTACTTCTCTGTTATAATATAGTGGATCCTTACCATTCCTTACCACCTTTAAAGGAACAAACCTATTTTCACATTCCTCAACAATTGCTTTAAACCCATCCTGGAGCCTGTTTACATTTTTATTTACATTTTCCAGCGATCATAGTTACTTTTTAAAAACTCCCAATTGCCTGTTTTATCAGCCATATGGCACTGCCTAATAGTCCGAATTTTAAGACCTTCCTTTCTTTCACATTTATTTTTAACTACGACAAAAACAGCTTTGTGATCAATAATACCATCTATTACTTCCGTTTCTCTATAGAGCTCATCTGGTTTTATCAGCACCACATTCAAGATATTCTTCCCTCTAGTTGGTTCCATCACTTTCTGAATCAGGTGCCCTTCCCACATTAACTTATTTTGCCATTTGTTGGTCATGCTTCCTGTCGTTCGCATTACATTCCCAATTGACATTTGGTAAATTGACATCACCTGCTACTATCACATTCCTTTCCATATCATTTCCAACATAGCTGATTATCTTATCAAATAATTCTGAATCAGCATTAGCACTACTCTTTCCCGGTCTGTAAACTCCAAAGACATCAAGTTGCCTATTATCTTTAGAGAAGAGCCTTACACCCAGAATTTCATGTTTTTCATCCTTAACTTTTTTGTAGCTTACAAATTCTTCTTTCACCAGAATGAAAACTCCCACTCCTACCATTCCTATCCTATCTCTATGATACACACTCCAGTTCCGTGAGAATATCCTTGCATCCATTATATCATTTCTCAGCCATGATTCAACTCCTATTACAATATATGGTAAGTATATATCTATTAAATTACTTAATTTGATTCCTTTGTTTACAATGCTTCTAATGTTGAGCACTAACATTTTTATGTCATCCCTACTTGATTTCCAGTTCCCTGTTCGCCTAACACTACTCTCTAGGCACACTAATGCAATAAAATATAATACGTTTTCAGCTATCGGCCAACACATGCAAGATTATAACCCTAATTTCACCAATATCGAACAAGACCTGGACATTCTTGAATTAGCAAATAAGGGTCCTTTACTCAACATAATGGAAAATTACTACATACACCTAGACCAATATTTTAACGTCAATTACAATCTTAATGAAATCTCAGAGAAACAAAACACCCTTTTCGATTCACTAATCACTTTTCTCAGAAACAATAATTCAGCCAACCAGAATTCAATCCTAAGTTTAATTAAAGGCACTTCTCCAAAACAATTAACCTTTCTCCCACACCCTTCAGCTCCGCCTTAGATTCCCCCCTTCCTCCCCCTCCACCCACACCCAAGCCTCTGCCACTCTGCCCAACCCGCATGCACCTGCCCCTCACCTTCCTCCCCTTCCATATATCTCCTTCCACCACCAGTTGCACACTCACAACTAAGCTGCGCACACCACCCCGCAAGGTGAGTGTCCATTCGCTTTGTTATCTATTCTTCTTTCCGCGTACTCAATTTTAATAGGTCACATTGGTTCCGCTTTGAACTGAGAGTTCCACCCATTAATATCACCATGCGCAGTGTGTACTTACAACTCCAGAAGAATTCTAAAAATTCATATTCAGTCTACACAGTTCCAATAATCAACCATGCAGCCATATCAACATAGCTTGGTTACCTAATACAAATCAACTCCTCATAGATTCTTCTAGAGAGGATCTCAAACATTTATACATACTTGTATAATTTGATTATATGTGTCACGTTATATTGTCCAGTCTTAGTACCATAGCACTCGGTCCACAACCAGGACCTACTGAAACACCCTGTGTCTAAATTTTACTCAAGTTGATCTACAACATAGAGCATCTCATTTGTACTTTTATACCCAGGCTTTTTAACGTGTTTAGTGTACTTTATATTATATGTTGCTCACCTATGTCACTCGTAATATTTCACTTTCATTTGCAACATTTTGAGCACCATAGCACTTCGCCTAATTCAACCACATATCATAGTGTTAACACATTGGAGACCGCGTCTTAAGGTGGCATATGGGCAGGCAGACCGCCATATTTTGAAGGTTTTTAAAAAAATTGTAGAAAATGGTATGTAGGTTGCAATTGTAACAGGTATATTTCATCAAAAAAATTAAAAGTGTCTATTCTACAGATTAAAAAGTTGCATTAAGATCTATTGATTACTTTTCACATTACACATTTTCCAACGGTATGCCTTTTGCAACAACAACAAAAAAGTCTGACAACAATGTCTTACACATAATGAGTTGAGTGTGGAATAGTTTGAAGCATTCAGGGACGAAGTGCTATAGAACACATTGGATACCACCATCATGTCTCTTTTCTAGTTACTTTCCCATTTTCCACTTTTCCTTTATCTGCACAGGCTTTGCAAGTGCATCGAACTCACCAAAAGTACCCGGCGAACGTGAATCAGTCCCTGCCTTTGAATTATCATTGCTTGCGTCACTTTGTTCTAAATGAATCTCCAGTCATATGAAAATCATGAAACATTAGCTAAATAAACTACAAAGTGCAAAATCACACCTGAGTGGAATATGAGAGAATAGGTTATAAATACCTTCATCACTAACATCTAGACCTGCATCATCTACCACTGTCATCGAAAATGTCTCCTGAAGTCTCTACAATTCCGCTTTTACTGCATGATCCAATCATGATAGCAGAAACAAAACACAGTCTAAACACTTCGCAGGATGTAAACGAAACTCTGAAAGCGCATGCCTCGAGCAGCTGGAAACAAGGCTGGAGACATGGAATGTAGAAGCGAACTCGAGCAAAAATAAACTGCTATAAGTTAGAGAAAACAACGAGAGGACACAAATGCACGGTAAAGCTGTTATAAAAGTTTTTTAAAGTGGTATGTATAGTTTCCGCCTGATTCTCGTCCTGGATGTGTTGACAATATAACAAATACACGGGCCCGAGTTAGCCTCGGGCGCAGCCAGTCTGCGCTGTTACCCAACCCCGATACACATTCGGGCTCGGTCTCCAATGTGTTAATGATATATTCATAATGTTCTTACTGCTTAGAAACATTTCGTCAAATATTGTGTATTGTTTAAATATGGCTGATGAGTAGAGTTGAAACTAGTCCCATACACGCATTGTAAATATAACTATGCACTGAATAGGTGGAAAACTTTTCTGTTTATAATTTATATGTAACTCTAACCAGCACACTGCTCAGGAAGCACCAAACATCTCATCTCCCACGCCAAAAATGGGCACAGGGCTCCAATTGGGATCTGCTTGCAAAATGATGCGGTGTAAAATTTGTCAATCAATCACTACTGATGTGTATTTAGGCCAGTCGCCCAGGTGGCAGATATCCTATCTGTTGTTTTCCTAGCCTTTTCTTAAAAGATTGCAACGAAATTGGAAATTTATTGAACATCTCACTCGGTAAGTTATATCAAACCCTAACTCCCCTTCCTATAAATGAATATTTGCCCCAATTTGTCCTCTTGAATTCCAGCTTTATCTTCATATTGTGATCTTTCCTATTTTCAAAAACACCACTCAAACTTATTCGTTAGGTTCACTTGCCAGAGTGGCAAGTCAACTAAAAATTTTAATTCCCGTCGGAACAGCAATAATTATAGTGCCAGAAGTGAAATAAGCCTGTGTGTCCACATCTATTCCTAATGTCATTCCACCCCACTTCTCCACTAACAGCTCGGAGCATACTACTTGGGCGAGCAGCTCGTCTCCTTTTCTCCCAAGTCTTCCCACCCCGAACATGGCTAGAATTTTGTAATGGTACTCTCTTGTCGGAAACCACCCAGAACAAATCAAACAGCTTTTCTTTGGATTTTTTTTTTCAGTTCTTGAATCAAGTAATCCTGGTGAGTATCCCATACACTGGAACCATACTCTATTTGGGGTCTTACCGGAGACTTATATGCCCTCTGCTTTACATCCTTACTACAACCCCTAAACACCCTGATAATCATGTGCAGAGACCTGTACCCTTTATTTACAATCCCATGTATGTGATTACCCCAAGGAAGACCACTCCTTATATTAACACCTAGGCAGTGTTGCCAACTTACTGGATTCGCCGCTAAATTTGCCAGATTCTAAGCCCTCTAGCGGCGAAAAAATGCATTTAGCGGTTAGTGGAACTTTTGCCGGAGTTTTGATGTGTCAGAGGATTTTCTAGTGGCTTTGTAAAATGTTAACGTAATATCATACATTTGTGGAAAAAATATTGCTGAATCAAATTAGTGGGAAAAATTAGAATGAAGCTAGTCCCCGGTGGATGTACCACTAAAGTTGTTTCTGCCAGGGTGAGCCTGTAAATCCCCTCCGTGCATGAGATCTGTTTTTCTTAGTGAGTGTTCAATTCTTGACTGGCGTGTGTGCAGCACCACAGGGGGCATTTTGACTTTCATCAGTGTGTTGTCATGCATTACCTATACCTCACTGGACTTACTGTGGGCGTATGTTTAAATGTTGCCCCTGTAGTTTATCCCCTGATCACTTTGCCGGAGTTTGCAAGATGATATTCACAGACTTGGTTGTTGCCACAGATTTTCAGATGCATAGAACAAAGTGTACTGCAATAATTAAAAACACATTTGGCCCTCATTTCATATATGAGCTGAAAACTTTCATAGGTGACAGCCCTTAAAGTATCATAATCGACAAATCAACAAACATTCAGGTCTTAAAATTCCACGGAACATTTTACGGTGTAATAACATCCTAATGCCTGGTCATCTAATACCTTTATTTTGCGTTAACGGGGTAGGGCTTATCAGTAAGCACTAGATTATATTACATATAATCAATCATACTCTCTTTTAACTAAGTGTGTTATTGCGACCATACCCAATTCTATGCCATAGTAAACTTCGTTCCAACTCTGAAAACAAATATGCAAGATTACACATTTAATTTATTATAAAATTAAATTAAAATACATGTTGAAGAATCTAGTGAATTTGAAGTGAAATTTGCACAATCAATTAGCGGATTTCACTCCTTGTGTTGGCAAAGCTGCACCCAGGTACTTACAGTCATCCCCATAAGGAACTTTGTGACCAATAATAAAGTGATCCCTTTGCAATCAATTATCTCCCAGCACCAGTCCCTCACCATGGACCACCAAGTTCGACATTCTAGACTAATGCTGCTTGCTTGCTTGCTGTTTAAAGGGGCCTAACATCGAAGCTCATCGGCCCATTCTAGACTAAAAGCAACTGCAAAACACTGGAGTTAAGTGGATTTTTAAAAAATGGGGCTTACTAGAGTTTGAAGTTCAGTTTGCTGTTGTTGCCCTAACTGTGGATACACAAATCACAAGCTGTCATGTCTAGGGACTCGAACCAGCATTAAGTAAATTTAAGTAATACATAATATAGAGTGGTTATTTTGGAAACTCAATCCATGGGCCTGTGCTAACTAACCAGCCATGTGTTGGGGTGAAAACAGAGTCTTGTGAGGTCAGAAAGTCTTACAAATAAGTCGATACAGGCAATCTAAATAGTCACGTTCCAATGTTTGGAAATAGCAAGCGAAGGGCTAGTTTGATGTGTCCTTTTACCACCCTAATCAAGTATTACGGACAGAGAGTCATGTTTATGATTACAAGTACTAGAAAAGGGGGAGTTAGTTTATGAAGATAATTGTTAAGAAGTGAGTATTCATGTTTATGAAAATGAGAAAATTGCTACATGTACAAGAGTGGGAGTTATGATAAATGGGGGAGGTGAAAGAGCCAACAGAGAGCCAAAGAGGCCTCAGCTAAGAATAGGGGATACTCTCATATTAATTGCTAGTTTCTTTAAATACAAATATGAATGATGGAACAAGCGTCTTATTGCATCAGTCTTCATCTTGGGCCGACTTGCCTTCCACTCACGTCAGGCGATCGCGATCAATTCCCCAAGAGGTGTCGCTACTTAGAATATTTCCTAATAAATCAAGTTTGGAGGGTGTTGCTAACACTTAATATTCATCATTCATACTTCGATTCTCAACGTAAGCCCTAGTTCTTCTGGGTTTATCGTAGTTGGCAACTTAAAACTTGTGGAATCTCTGTGAGACTCCATGATACTTAGTTTATACATCGCTTTAGCATTTCAGTGGTACTCGAATGTTTTAGAGTGAACTTGCATTTACTTGGAGTAGCCGTTCTGAGGAAGGTTAGTTCCAGTACGTCACACTAAGTGACCAACGTCAACTGTATGTATACATTCTTTGTACATCATCTGTTTAATATATGCACACGTACAGGAAATCATACGAGTTTCAACTCTTAATAACCAACTTACCTAATGCTTATAAATTACCTTCCTCAATCGCTTTCATTTTCAGTACCGTTGTTGGCGTTTCACCTGTTGGTGGGGATACGACAAAGAATCAACCATGTAAGACTATTGTAGCAACTGCTGTTCTTGAGAAGATGATGCCAGTGAAATGAGCCATTGATAAGCAAGAATAACAGTTCAAAAAAGACAAAAAAAGGCTGAGAAAGAGAAGTTGTTGAAATACCAAATTGTGCTCTGTGCATCATTTGTGATTAGCATTGTGTAGTGTACATGGAAAGAGGAAGTGTATTACGACTGCTGAAGAATGACAGATGTGTTATTTATAAGGTTCAAACGATTCAATATTAATTACGTGTTGTATATATGTTATTCATAACATTTATTCAACATGGAACCAGTTTCGACATTTAAATGTCATCAGCCATAAAAGAAATCACAAACAAATGAGCAAGGACACATTAATTAAAACTGGTGTAGTGACACACTGAAAAGTCTTTACTCGTCCATTCACAATGTGTGTCAAACAAACCGTCAAAACAAAAGAGCAACGACACAATAAAACTGGCGCAGTGACACATTGAAATATGTACATAGTCTCTCACTACTCAAAGATTAAAAGAAGTTTCCTTGATATTTTGTCAAAGCACAAAAGTCTTTGTACGCCCATTCACATCCCGTGTTAATTAAACAACAATAATGAGATATCCGGCATAGTGACACACTGAGATATTTACATGGTCCTCTCACCAATCTAAGTCAATAGAAAGCTCCGGCACACTTCCAGAGTTAAAAGGCATTCAAATGTCCGTATACGCTATGTGTCAAACAAAATGTCAAGAACTTATTGGAATCACTTGGTATACAATTTTTACCTGTTAAAATTTATACTTGATGTATATGAAATTATAAGAAATAGTCAGTGGTAATAGGTTGTCCTTCAGTATTTTTCTTACAGTACACATGATCAAAAACATTTTCCCTCAGTTCAATTTGGAAGAATTTTATCAGCTTTGGAACAGCATGTTGAGACGCTAACCTCGTGAGAAGGAGGTACAGACTGTTATGTGCGGTAGGTCAGGAGAAGGCGGAGGTAGGGTGGGCGGGGAAGGAGGGGAAGAGGAAGGATCGTGTTGGGGGAGTAATGGGTTGAAGGTGGGTCTTGTGAACAATGTGGTGGGGGTCTGTAACGTGATAGGGTATTGTGTATCGCGCTAAATATTGATCTCCTACTCGGAAGATCAACACACCTAAAGATTTTAATTAAAAAATCAAAAAGAATGTTGGTTTTTTCTGAGATTTCGTTCAGGTTTGAATTGGAGTTAAAGAACTGGTCTAAAGCAATTTTCTGCGACGTCAAGAATAGGGCCTTTGTCCATATTCATGAGCACCTCTATATCTTGTATGTTACTGAGGCTATGCTTTGAATCTTGAATGTGCTGGCCAACTGCCGAGTATCTATTGTATTTTGTAGCATTTACATGCTCCATGTATCTGATTTTGATGGTCCTCCCTGTTTGACCAATGTACGAGGATTGACAATTTTGACATTGGAATCTGTAGACTCCCGATTTTTGGTAAATGTTAGTCTTGTTAATTGAGCTGGTGTTATAAATGATATCCATATTTCTATTGTTAGTTCGATATGCGATTTTGGTGTTGTGTTTCTTCAGAATATTTGTAACACTGTAAATATCTTCGTTGAACATGAAGGTTGAATAATAATCAGGTTTAGTTGTCTCTGTAGTTAGAGTTGAATTTATGCGATATTTTCGTTTGTTGATAATTATTGGTTAAAACTGATTACATTGAAAAAATCTGAAGGATTTTTCTAGAATAGCTCTTTTTCGGTGATAAAAAATGATTACATGTAACTAATCTCATTATCAGACCCGTATTGAACTATGCTTGAACAAATTTGTATTGAAAAGGTGGATCAAAATAACCAACAAATTGTTAGTATATCATAGATAAAAAATGATCCGACTCAAAAATTACAACATTTCCTGGAAGCAACCCTAAAAAATACGTCATTTTTTATTCACAGAACAAGAGAAGACGAAAGTAATAACCATGAACCCAGGACTACCAGTAGCGAAAGCTTTACCCAAGATCCATAAGACCGGCATCCCCATACGCCCCATCATAAATTATAGGCCAAGTCCATTATATAAGCTATCAAAATTCATCCAGAAATTTCTAAAAAGGAACTATAATTTTCTGCTTAATAAGTCTGTGAAAAATACCACTGAGTTAGTTAAAAAACTAGATGACTTTGAAATGCAGCCTTTCCACTCAATGCATTCTTTCGACATAACAAATATGTATCCGAGCATCAACACTAAAAAACTTTTTCCAATAATCCAAAACAATGTAAATAAATATAGCAACCTCAGTAAACTTGAGATCCAAGATTTCACGGAAATTCTGAAACTAGTAGTTAAGAATAATTTCTGCAGTTTCAATAATTACATATACCAGCAGGATGGCTTTGCTTTGGGATCAACGGCTTCAGGGATATTAGCTGAGATGTATATTGACTATTTAGAACATACAGCAATTAACAACAATAGTGACTTCGCAATTTTGGGCCAGGTTTGTAGGTGACACACTCGTTATCCTTGACAAAATAATTTCTGATGCAGCCATCACTCTTAAACACTTTAAACAATATTGATCCGCAAATAAAGTTCACTCTGGAATCTTAGTCAAATTAGAGGCATAACTCACGTTAAACAGACTTCCTTCATCTATAGAATATAAAATTTACAGGAAACCGACACAGAACTATCAAGAAAAAATTCTTTTCATCCCAAAGCACACAAGTATGCTACCTACAACAGTATGGTAGACAGGGCATTCAGTGTACCACTTAATACAGTAAATCTAAATAAAGAATTGAATACAACCCGCTTCATAGCCAAATATAACGGTTATGACAATGCATTTATAGAGCGCATTATCAACAAACAAAAATATCGCATAAATTCAACTCTAACTACAGAGAAAACTAAACCTGATTATTATTCAACCTTCATGTTCAACGAAGATATTTACAGTGTTACAAATATTCTGAAGAAACACAACACCAAAATCGCATATCGAACTAACAATAGAAATATGGATATCATTTATAACACCAGCTCAATTAACAAGACTAACATTTACCAAAAATCGGGAGTCTACAGATTCCAATGTCAAAAGTGTCAATCCTCGTACATTGGTCAAACAGGGAGGACCGTCAAAATCAGATACATGGAGCATGTAAATGCTACAAAATACAATAGATACTCGGCAGTTGGCCAGCACATTCAAGATTCAAAGCATAGCCTCAGTAACATACAAGATATAGAGGTGCTCATGAATATGGACAAAGGCCCTATTCTTGACGTCGCAGAAAATTGCTTTAGACCAGTTCTTTAACTCCAATTCAAACCTGAACGAAATCTCAGAAAAAACCAACATTCTTTTTGATTTTTTAATTAAAGTCTTTAGGTGTGTTGATCTTCCGAGTAGGAGATCAATATTTAGCGCGATACACAATACCCTATCACGTTACAGACCCCCACCACATTGTTCACAAGACCCACCTTCAACCCATTACTCCCCCAACACGATCCTTCCTCTTCCCCTCCTTCCCCGCCCACCCTACCTCCGCCTTCTCCTGACCTACCGCACATAACAGTCTGTACCTCCTTCTCACGAGGTTAGCGTCTCAACATGCTGTTCCAAAGCTGATAAAATTCTTCCAAATTGAACTGAGGGAAAATGTTTTTGATCATGTGTACTGTAAGAAAAATACTGAAGGACAACCTATTACCACTGACTATTTCTTATAATTTCATATACATCAGTATAAATTTTAACAGGTAAAAATTGTATACCAAGTGATTCCAATAAGTTCTTGACATTTTGTTTGACACATAGCGTATACGGACATTTGAATGCCTTTTAACTCTGGAAGTGTGCCGGAGCTTTCTATTGACTTAGATTGGTGAGAGGACCATGTAAATATCTCAGTGTGTCACTATGCCGGATATCTCATTATTGTTGTTTAATTAACACGGGATGTGAATGGGCGTACAAAGACTTTTGTGCTTTGACAAAATATCAAGGAAACTTCTTTTAATCTTTGAGTAGTGAGAGACTATGTACATATTTCAATGTGTCACTGCGCCAGTTTTATTGTGTCGTTGCTCTTTTGTTTTGACGGTTTGTTTGACACACATTGTGAATGGACGAGTAAAGACTTTTCAGTGTGTCACTACACCAGTTTTAATTAATGTGTCCTTGCTCATTTGTTTGTGATTTCTTTTATGGTTGATGACATTTAAATGTCGAAACTGGTCCCATGTTGAATAAATGTTGTGAATAACATATATACAAGACGTAATTAGTATTGAATCGGTTAAACCTTATAAAGAACTCATCTCTGTGATCTCAGTTCAGTACGGAAATAAGAATGAGACTCATATCTTTGAATGCTGAAAAATGACGTATTTTCAATTAGTGAAGGAAAGCGGCAACATGATCCGATTTCAGGTCAGAAGATTGTTTTTTATAGTGGTTCAGGCAACGTAGGGCTTCAATCAGCGGACCTATGTGAACTGGCGATCTGATTTCGTCAGGCTGGCTACACAAGTACAAACAGTCACAGTGTGTGTGGGGACAGCAGAAGTATCGATGCCGAGACTGCAAAACTGGAAAGAAAACTGCTTGAAAAACCCGACACCCTGATTCATTCCAAAGGGCATTTTCACCAAGGACAAGTCAGGCCTCTCTTTAAATTTAATGCCTGGTCGTAGAATGGCATTTTAAGTGGGAAAACTACCATGGTAGGAAACAAAGCAAACAATGCTTAAGAGTTCTATTGTGTGCCGACAATGCCTGTACTGCAGTGACACAAGCGACAAATTGTCACAACCATGTGGACAAATTCCCCACGAAACAAACCTACCGATCTTTCTTGAAAAATATTCTAACATAATCGTAAAAAAACTAGGTTTGAACAACATTGATTTGAGATAATGGTTTAAAAATCCTGCACGCTGCTCAAAGTTTGCTGATCTTTTGCCAAGCAAGCGCACTGGAAGCCTTCCTGATTCATTAGAATAAACTTCCTTCTTTAATGTAATCCTTCAGTGGAGGCTATTTGTGTCTTATCTTTAGCCCTAGAATCAGCCGATTACAGCTGCTCTACCCACGTAGGTTATAACATGGCTAATGGAAGTCCATCGCCTGTAAGACGGTGTGTTTGGCTGGACAAAAGAGAGGGTTCTGATTTTGAAGTCCCAGGAACCAGTGCGGCTTCACAAGTGGTGTCTCAACTATTGATGTGATTCAAATTCTCCGAATACTGATGGAGAAACATTGTGCACTTCACAAAGAGCTCCACATGGTTTTCATTGATTTCGAGAAAGCGTTTGACTGCGTTCCTAGGGAAACAGCTTGGACTGCACTGCGAAATAAAAATGTTCTGGAGAGACTGATCCAGGACACGTACGTCCATTCTTCTACAAAAGAAAAGTCAAGTTCTGGAATCTCTGGGAGTTTCTCCATTGAGGTTGGTGTTTGTCAAGGTTGAGCTTTGAGCCCAATCTTATTCAATATAGTTATTAACTATTACGCAGAACAACTGATGACACAACTACCATGGACCCTTCTATACGCGGACGACATTGTCCTAGTTGGTGAAACACGTGAAGAGGTTGAGGCAGTTTTAAAACTTTGGAGACAAATGCACTCAGAAAAAGCCATAAGAAGACAGAGTATATGTTGTGTAACTTTGCCAAGCCGGACGTTCAAGGTCCACTCAAAACAATTTTCTTAGCGGGTGAACCAATGGCAATGGTGAATAAATTCAAGTACCTGGGCTCAATTATCACCACTGATACGACTGATGACGACGTGAAGCATCGCATCAACGTTGGATGGACCAAATGACATTTGCTGACAGGCGTCTTATGTGACGGGATGATACCTGTAAAGCTCAAGGCTGTTGTTAGATCTGCCTTCACTTGGAGAAGACAAAGGAAGCATGATAGGCAATGCTGCAATGGTCAACCTCTTGGACCGAGAGCGCAATGAGCACATACAAGGATCATTTAGGATGGCCCCTATCAGTAAGGAACTCGAAAAGCGCGACACAAATATCATCCCGTTAAAAGAGCTCATGCAATCGAGGAAACAAGGAGAGCAACACGGTGGCGTACAGTTGAAAAAGCCTTGAATAGAAACGGCATTCCAATGGAAGAGACATCCAACCGCAAGCAGTACTCTCTAAGGATCAGAAGAGCCAACCCTGAGTAATACATGGCAGTGTCCATTGTGGGCACGTATATGGCCAGGAAAGAAGAATGTGATTTAATAAGTGATGAAGATGGTGAACAAGGAATACAGATATGATGACGGTGCTCAGCTACCTGCCACCAACATGTGTTATCAATCGAACAAATATCATTGCATGGACTTGAAACTTGCACACATATTTTGTAGATATACAGAGGGAACCAGAAAAAAAGTAGACACTCTTTGATACTCAATATTAAGGGATCCACTAAGCCCACTACTATTTATAATTGCTACGGCGGACATCACAGAAGTAATCCCTGAAGAAACAAGCATATATATGTATGCAGACGATATCGTGATTGCCTCGAGGTCCAGCGAGAAACTGCAAGAGACACTTGACGCGCTGGTGAAATGGACAGAAGAGAATGAACTTCAGTTAAATGAGGAAAAGACAGTAACAATGACATTCAGGAAAGGAGGGAAAGCATCAGAGTTTCATATACATGGGAGACCTCTAAAGAATGTATCGAACTTCAAGTATTTGGGGGTCACACTACAAACTAGAGGTAATGTTTTCTCTACCCACATCAATGACAGGAAAAATGCAGCAATCAGAGCCATCAACAACATACAGAATTTGGATAAGCTATCTATCAAAACAGCCCTGAAAATATTTGACCTCAAAGTGTCACTAGTGATCACCTACGGATTAGAAATTGTATGGCCGCATCTAAAAATGAAACAGTTTGAGCAATTAGAAAAAGTGAAAGCTACGTTTCTGAAAAAGGCACTTTGTGTCTCGAAGTATACGCCTTCAAGGCTTGTATACGAGTTAACCCGCGAACCTTTCTATGTAGAAGATGTCCGTTGTCACCTACCACTACCAACTACACCAACATATCTACAGTTCATAGAGAAATTACGAGCAAAGAAGAGAGACATATGGAGCGAATTTTACTCGACGGACGCAATGGTTTACAAAGACTGGCAAGCAGGAGGATATGAGCTCAGACACATGATTACACGCTTTGCAATACACGGATTTCATTACAAGCTGTGTAAAACAAAGAAATTCCATCAACCAGACACGGACTGTGTATGTGAACGTTGTGGTAAGAGCTGTGAACGTTATCATGCCATGAGCTGTACTTGTCGGCGCGAATCGATGATAGCCTTCTGCAGAGATGACTAATGTTGTGTATTAATGTAAATATCTTTTGGCCATTGGCTGCAATAAAATATTATTATTAATATTAATGGAATAAAAATGGCATACCAAGGGGGGGAGGGGGGGGTTTATTTTATGTGTTCAAAGTGACCACATTTACAGCCATACAACGTCGATGCCGCTGAACTGCTGACCAAACGACGTCAGTCAGTGTTGCCAGTGTGATAGCTGCACAGGACATCTCAATGGTTTCTCATAGCCCATTCAATGTAGCTGGATTCTGTCGATAAACTTCATTTTTCAATGTTCGCCGTGGGTAGAAGTCAAGAGGTAAATACAATAATAATCGTATGGCCTCAGCTACTATGTGCAGACATTTTAATTTGACACTATCCGGCTGTCTCCTCGTCAATTTCGACATTCCGTTTTACTATAGGCCAACTACATGGCAGGCAGAGTAAACCGAATCTCTCTTGGGTGCCTGTGGCCGATATTTAATTAATTTTGTTGGCTAAACACCAAATGCTTCACCAGAGATCTTTTACGTGCTGACATTGTACGACATGGAGTGTCGAATGGACTATTTTCCGACCACCTCTGTCGGGTTTGAACCCCTATCTTGGGATCTGGAGGTCGACGCTCTACCACTGATCCACAGAGGCAGCTAGTCAAGAGGTGTAAGGTCTGGAGACCAAGGTGGGTACTCAACAGCTCTTCTTTGACCTAATCATCATCCAGGTACATTTTCATCCAAGTAGGCTCTGACAACTCTGTGGTACTGAGGCAGAGCACCATCTTGTTGTAGGAAAGAATCTTTCATTTGAAACCCCTCTCGGATGACAAGTAAAATCGATGTTTGTATCATAGGAAGAAACACCTCACCAGTTACGGTACTGGATGCGCCAATCAAACCATGCGACCACAGACCACACCGGATGTCCAGGAGCCCAGTACACGCAGTTGTGGCTGTTTACAGTACCATCGGTTTGAATTGCGCCTAGTCAGACCAGATAACGCATGCCTTCAAACCACTCTCAGTACTCGTCCTTGTCCGTAGCGTGCAGCGATCTCGGAATGCACACTTTGCAGGCTTCAGAATTCGTCGCACGGTTGATCGGCACGTGCCCCATAGTAAAATGCTGCGACACAGCAGCTGGACTTGTTGATCAGCCAGAACTGCACATCCTGAACAGTACCGTTGGCCGAATACCATAAATTGCTGTACGTGTTGGCGGCTGTGTTCCGTACACATCTCTACCTCCATCACGTTGCAACAACAATCTTCCCTCATTCAAGATTGCCATGCCACGTGACCTAGAAAACAATGGACTATGCTATCATGCAAGAATTGGAACGATATGTCATTTTATTCCAAAGATATTTAACTATCAAAGAGTGTCTACATTTTTCTGAACCCCTCTGATTGTGCATCATTTTGTATATCTTGGATTTTGTGTTTCATATTTCATCTCGTATTTTATGTTGCTAGAATTTTAATAATGCTAATGAAATAAACATTCCACTATTTTCAGGTCGCAATTTTTTATATCGAACCTCACAGAAAAGTTAACGTCACCATCTGAATCTCCAGTTATTACTGATATGCAACAGTGACATGAAGAGAAACACTTTTACTTCAAAAAGTAAAAAATCAGGAGAAATTTGGCAGCAAATCGCGACAAATTACGACACATCACTGATGGCAGATCATGTACAACTCTATTTGGCCTACATTATTTATATGTGAATACTAAATACTGGACATACCTGAACTTTCGGAACAAGTGCCTTCTCATCCTTCAACATGCTGAACACATTACGACTAATTGTTGTTCAACACACCTGTAGCTGACTTAGCCCTCTTCAGAAACTCGGAACTACATTTTTGCTCAAAGCACTTACCTTGCTGAACTTATTTTAAGGTTAAAAGTTCCTCCAAAGTTTCTTCAGAGAGCAAGGATCTAAACTGTGTTTCTGTCTTTGTGACCCAGTTAAAAATCCTTTCACATTCTGCATTGCTATGTGGAACTGATAAAATAGCAAGCATCACTTTAGAGAGCCTGCCATATTTAAGTACACCATCGGTTGATTTCACCTGACCTACCAAATCCCACTGAACATCAATTCCTCCTTTTGCCATGTCAGTTTCTTTGAGCTGAAAGTTACAGAACTGGGAGCGCAGAATATCAGTTTCTTTATCTAAATGTTCCGTTTCACTAGCCAGAATGCTCGGAAACATATTAATGAAAAATCTAAGGCTAGAAAATGTTGCCTTACATGTAGCAGAAATATTTGCAACTTCTGCATTAATTAAAACTTCATCTTTAGCCAGAAGTTTGTGTACCATGTAGTCCCATGATGAACAGGAACACTTTCTAACGGACTTAGGGCCGGTTGTATAAACACAGCTGATCCGAGATCAATTTTGATTTGAGATCAGAAAATTATCTTTTCCAAGGTGCTTGTTGTGTTGTATAACGTTGATCACGGATCTCATGATCCAGATCAACTTTGATCCATCATCATAGAATTTTGCTTGGCAACATTGTAAACAGCGTAGGAAATTTGTACTAATCAGGAGTATGTTGGTAGTAAAATCACGTTATTTCGCTAGCAGAAGTTTTCTATAATGAGAACTGGTTGACAAACATGTACACCGTCATTTCAATCAATCTGATTCAGCATGTAATAATCTCTCATAATATGAATATATCTGATCTAATAATGCAAAAATTAGTTACATTTCCCCTTCTTTCTTTTCACAGTACACAGACATCATCTTAAATTTTACCCTGATTGTTGTCATCAGTAAAATTATACAAATACACCGCAATTACCAAACAGATCACTTTTCACTGAACCAGAACACAGGCGTAAACAAAAATAATACTAATATAAATGAAAAGCGTGCATGGTACAAACTGAACAACAAGAAAGCGTTACAAACTGTAATCTCCAATAGCCAAAAGAAAATAGCCATACCACTACATTTTTCATTAGTAGTTCCCTTATGTACTCCTTGAACTGAGGATATGTATTTCTTAATAAACTTACACTGACCACGCAACATGCATTAACAAAAATATTCTCGTAACTGCTGACGTGAAGTCCACAGATAAGAAGGTAACGAACTACACCTCCCTGCGAGATTTTTAATTAAAGAAGTTCAGATGTTTTATGTTTATTGGGAGTCTATGAGACCTCACGTCACCGGTTAAAAGATACAATAACACTAAAAAACCAATTTAAAAAAATCGGTTTTATTATTCAGCAGGCTTATATTAAATGCATACCGGTACCTAAGATATTTGTTATTTAGTACAAATGTAAATATTAATGGTGAATACTCCATAATTTCAGATTGGTAGTTAAATAATGGGGCAAACAATATATTATTACTAATAAATATAACATCACATAATTAATTATATATAATATAATGTACCCGTTTTGAGTATTTCCTGGCGATGAATTTTCATTGTGTTTCTTCGCCCCTACACGATCAAAATATTCACTCATATAATAAAATACGGAGCACATTTGCTATATACAGTTTCGGTGTTCACTAACTGTTGGTGGGACTCACGATTCAAAGCCTGACGAAAGAAATCTTAACATTATAGCTGCACTGAAAGATCAATTTGAGTCTGATGAAAATCCGTTTGATTTGAGTTTTATTTTATGTGACAATTCATTTCCTGTATTGGAAGATATTTCTACAGTAGAGGCGTCACGCTCCGAGGAGAATGTAACCGAAACAGCTGGGACAGATTGACACCATACAGGTGGAATCAGTGACTTAAAGCCAGTGATAAAGTGGAAGTAACGTACTGACCGAAATATTGTCAACTCCAGCACACCCAAGCACGTTAAAACTACAATGAATGACTGTAAATATATTATAGTTAGTTCATTATCACTTACTAATGTTTACAAAACTTATTTGTTGGAATCAGTTCTAACCCAAAAGGTAACTACACCACTAGCTGCAGTTATCAGTCGTTGCGCACCGATAACTGTTGTTTCAGAAACTAATTTTAAACGTATCACCATGTTAAGTCACTGATAACTACGCATCTACAGATAACTGTCATTCCAGAAACCGGCCATAAATCCCTGGAACATCGCAGTAAGTGGCTGATTTCTATTCAATCGTCTCATTAGAGAGTCGCGAAGTCTACCTTCCATAACATCAACAGTGCGTTTGGTCAGACGGAATCTCATTTTAAAAGCTTTATCGCTAAGTTCTAAGAATGGGTTTCCTCTTTCTTGGAATACTCAAAGAGACCGCCGAAATTCTTCATTATCGTCATCTGAAGAAAAATAAAATGTTAAAGGTCCACCTTTTCAATACCATCATCATCATCATCATTTCCCTTTATCCAGCTGTAGCCGGGTAGGGGCAAATATGGTTCCTCTCCACTTTCTTCGGTCTTTCCAGCACTCCTCCTCCAACACTGTGTCCCAGTCCAGGTTTCTTTCTATAATGCTACGTTGGATGGTATCCTTCCATCTCAATCGTGGTCGTCCACGGCCTCTCCTTCCTTGGATTTGCATTTCCATCACCTTTTTTGGCATTCTTTCGTCGCTCATTCGCTTTATGTGCCCAAACCATCTTCGTCGACTCTTCTCTATTCTATCATTCATTTTTTCCACTCCAATTTCTTCCCGGATTTTCTCATTCCTTATTTTGTCTCTTCTACTCTTCTGTATCATACTCCTCAAGAATTTCATTTCGGCCGCCTGTATTCGACTCTCATCCTTCTTTGTCACTGTCCAAGTTTCTGCTCCGTAAGTTGTTATGGGTACGTAATACATCTTGTACATAGTATCTTGTACATAGTACCTTTTCAATACCATGAATGTTTATTGATGTGAATATATATCACATAACATCTAGAGAAGGTTGGTACTAGTTTCGACGCTCATTGCGCGTCATCAATTGAGCAAAATGCAACTTATCGAACACATGATAGCACCTACAAGACAAATGTTAAACTATGACTAGTTGAAATATAAAACACATGACAGCAAATACAAGGATTAATGTTGAAAGCTAAACTGTCAAAAGTTAAAACAATGAAAGCAAAACAGAGAAGGTAACAATAGTTACGGTATGATACACGAGAAAGTAGTCCAGCTTGAGGTTTGTAGAACATAAGGCGTATCTATATACAACATTTAAATGCACCAACTAAGGCAAATTTTAAATGTAACATTAAAATGATGAGGGTATGGTGCGTATAACCATCTAAAACATATGACAGCACCTATAAAGTCACAGTTAGATTATAACATATGACAGCACCTATAAAGTCACAGGTAGATTATAACCAGTTGAAATGATGTGGAGTGTCTGACTGTAGAACATAACATTTTTGAGAAGGTATTTCAGTTGTTGAGTCTTGATAAACAAGAAAATAGTCCAGCTTGAAGTGCATAAATCATAAGGCCTCATATGTTATCAGTGGGAAGAATAATCTTGGTCTCTTAAGTTGCGGTAATTAACAGGCTTAATTCAGGTGGTTTCGAAGCCAACAATGTGGTCTTGTGAAGATCATAATTTGAATTAACATCAGGATTCCCAGTTCAGTATGGAAACGCGGAGACCTGAGGAAAAGATTGAAAGCCAAATTAGGCGTGATATAAATGTACTGTACCGGTAAAAGAGCCCGACTCTCAGATTATATTTTAAAGTAAGCAAGTATATAGTTCTCAGGGCAAAAACTGGGTGACTAGTAGCTAGGGCTCGGTACAGGAGGTAGGGTCCTATCTACAAGAAAACTTTGACTGAACATGAGTTTATTCATATAAGACATGAAATTGCACATCACCTCCAGGTAGATATAAGTTGTCTTCCACATAGTCCTATAATATGGCTCGGATTCTCCAGTTCACCAAGCCGAGCAGGTTGGAACACGTTCCAGAAGATTCCAGGGACTCCGGACAGAAGCGGCTGGACTGTCTGGGTTGGTAGAAGGCCCAGGTTGAACCCCGATGATCCTGGTGATGTTCCAGATAATCATTTGCTACCTCAGTCCAATGTGACTGAGAGGGTTGATGTCTCCAAGGTCACTCACAGTACTGATAAATCTGAGTTCATAAAAACCTTGGGTGATTAACCTATTAGTGAAGTCACTGGTTATTATTCGTCAAGACTTTCAAAATTTAACACTCGTAAAATGATATGTCTCTGTATACAAAGATTATGAATACTTTCAAAGTTCACCACTAGCAAAGTCCTCATCTCTGAATAAATATTGGCAAAAAAAAAAAAAAACACAAGTCCCTTCTCATGAAACTACAACCAAATTTAAAGTTCACCACTGGCGAAGGTACAAGTCTTTGAATGAACACGGACGAAAAACATAAGTCCATCCACATGAAAATCTGAATAGATTTAAAGTTCATCACTGGCGAAATTTATAAAGTTTTTGAATCAACACTGGCGAATGTAGAAGTCTTTGAGTGAACATGTACGAAAAACACAAGTCCATCCACATGAATAAATTTACAGTCTATCACTGGCGAAATTTATAAAGTTTTGAATCAACACTGGCGAATGTACAAGTATTTGAGCGAACATGGACGAAAAATACAAGTCCATCCACATGAATAAATTTATAGTCTATCACTGGCAAGGTATCCAAGTCTTTGAATAAACACAGGTGAGATCCTAAATTTATGTTTTAAAGACGTTGAATGAAGTTAGAGTTCATCTCCGGCAAAGTTTATAAGTCTTTGAACCAGTACCAGCAAAATCACAAATTTATGCTTACAGGAACTTAAAGCACATTCAGAGATCATCACTAGCAAAGTTTTTTTTTTTGCTAGGGGCTTTACGTCGCACCGACACAGATAGGTCTTATGGCAACGAAGCAAAGTTTATAAATCACTGTTTATTAGAGGAATGAGTCTCTTAACACTCGTAAATATTGCAGGTTCAATTTATGAAGAATTCGTTCTTTAACACACGTAAATAATACAAGTCCATTTCATGAATAATTGGAAAAATTCCAGTCTTGAACACCCGTAAATATTGTAAGTTCAATTATGAAGACTTAGAAAATTTTCTTTAACACTCGAAATATTGCAAGTCCACTTGAGAATACTTGGAAGAATTCGTTCTCCCACACTTGGAAAAAATACAAGTTCACTTTATAAATACTTAGAAAATTACAGAGTTCCTCGTCGGGACTGTCACTACACGACGAAAGTAGCAGCGAGAGTGTCCACGCTGACTACTCAGCTGTAAATGAGTGAACAGGCTACAGAGGGCCCTCCTTTTATTCGATCCGGGACGTCTACGTCACAATACGGCTTGACTGAATACCTCCTGAATCCCTCGATGGATTTACTTGAAACTTGAGCATTGCGACGTTCAGGTGATCCCAAACAAGATGATATATCGCTCAAGACGCTAGCATAATTATTACGGGAGTTACAAAATTTTCCCCGTCGAACAATCTGGAAGATGTGACGTGGAATCTAGAATATACGAGTCCAGGCTGGAAACACGTGGTGTGACGGGCGGGCGGTCTAGCTAACCCCTGTGGCTACGTCACAGCTCACAGCTGTCCTTCACTCGCTTGCTTGCCCCGCTGACGGTAAACAAACCAGGCGTGCTCAGAACATTACGCGTGATAATTAAATGTCATTTATACTAAACAAATACTCATGTACGGGTCGTAACCGGTACAGTACATAGCCAAAAGAAATATAAGGGAAAGAACTCAAACTCACCTTGAGTAGCGTGATGGCATAGATGTTGAAAGGCGAGGAGCTGGGCTAATGAAGAGAGCAATAATGGAAGCCAAGTAGTGGAAGGGAAGGGAGAGTGAGGGGAGGGGAAGGGGGAAAAGGAGGAGCTAAAGCTGAGGAGTAGGGCTATGGTGGGGCAGAGGGATGAGGTAGTGGGGGTAAGTGACGGGGATGTGGATTGCACAAGGCTTGAAAGATAGCGCTAGTGTTTGAAAATCTGATATTTTTAAACAAGTTAATTAAGAAATCGAAAAGGATATTAGACTTATCAGAGATTTCATTTAAGCTGAAGTTAGGATTAAAGTATTGATCGAAATGGATGAAACAATTTTCGATTATGTTCATGAGAGGCCCTTTATTGGCCATTTGAAGGATCTCTAAATCGCGTTCAATGTCGGTAAACTTGTGGTTGGAGTTGGAGATGTGTTGACCTATTGCTGAAAACCTATTGTATCTTATAGCATTGACGTGTTCTGAATATCTAGTGGTGAAACTGCGTTCTGTTTGTCCGACGTATGAGGAATTAAAGTCATTGCATTTGAATCTGTAGATTCCGGACTTTAAGAAAGTATTGGACATGTTAACTGATGGGGAATTGTGCAGAATTTCAGAGTTCCTGTTATTTGTTCTGAAGGAAATTCTTACGTTATGTTTACTGAAGAGATTGGTGATTTTGTAGACATCTTTGTTGAAAGCAAAAGTGGAAGAAGTGGCGTCTTTAGATTTTTCTTTAGTAAGAGTGGTCTTAGGTCGGTGTCTGAATTTGTTGATAATCTGTTCTATAAAGGGTTTATTGTAACCGTTAAATTTGGTGATTGCACGAATAGTATTGAGTTCGTTGTTCAAGTCTTTCTTTGACATGGGTATTGTGAAGGCACGGTGGACTAAACTATTATAGGTAGCACGTTTGTGTGCTTGGGGATGTGTGGAGTCTTGATGAATGGTAGTTGCAGGTTAATCTAGAAAATTGATTAACCTGTTTGTTTCAGACTCAAGTGTAAGACTCCAAAACTAAGGTATTTTTTACCAGCAGCACCTTTTCAATAATTAAGAAAGACCCAACCCAACGAATTCAGCGACAATTAAAACATAACCTAAAGAACACTTCCTTTCTTTTCATTTTAAAATTTACAGAAAACCTACTTTTACACTGACCACAACAAAAAGCGATTCTTTACATCCCATTTCACAAAAGAAATCTGCTTACTATAGTTTTGTCAACAGGGCCTTTGAAATACCGTTAACAGAAACTGACAGAAAGAAGGAACTATCTTACATTCGTCAACAAGCCCAACATAATGGTTTCAGTCTGAAATTCATCAACAAAATCATCTCTAAATGCAAATATCAACAACAAATTAAACTTAAACAGCAATCAGAAAAGACTAAGAGGTACGTCAAATTCACCTTTAATAACCCGAGGATTTATGAAATCATGAATTTGTTTAAGAAATACAACGCCAAAGTAGCTTTTTCAACCAAAAACAATACGAAACATAGATTCTTTAATCACAATGGAGCCAATAAACTTCAAGATGACGAATTCCAAGAATCTCGCATTTATAAATTGACATGTACTCTGTGTAAAAAACATGTGGGACAATCAGGAAGGAGCTTCATAATTAGATATCAAGAACACGTCAACGCAGAGAAATACAGAAGATTCTCTGCTATGGGAGCTCATATGAAAGAAGCGAACCACAAATTCACTAATATCAAACAGGACCTTCGAATCATAAGTAAGATCAATAAAGGAACACTAATGAACAACCTAGAAAACATCTACATTATTCTTGATAAATTAGAAAATGGGGAACGGAATCTTAATGAAATGAATGAGCAAAAAGACTTCTTATACGAGCACATCAGCAAATACATGGAATGGGTTGACAGACAACAAATAAGACGAAAAAATGTAATAATCAAGCACGACGTCGCAGATTCACTGCTAAGTCTCCCTCCTCCCTCAAATGACATACTAGATGATGCCACAACTCCACTTCCCATTTCTTCTGTGGATTGCACGAACAATCAAACCGTGTCACATCGCTACTATACTAGGTCATGCACAAAGACAGATCCCCAAGGCAGCGCGGAATAAACATCTTTCCAAGATATGATAACGTGAGACAAGCTACCCTATCCAGATGATCGCCATTTTATAACAGAGAAGATACCAAAGAACTTTTACCAATCAAACAATCGACACAGCAAATATTTTTTCCATAACCTAAAGATTAACGCTTGTGCTTATTGTCCAATATTTTTCATCTAAGTTTTCCTTATACAGCTGATGATGACCACTAAGTGGTCGAAACATGTTCTTTGAGTGGTAATGTATATTTAATTTTGCCCAACGCAAAAAATAAAGTATCGATTAGGTGGTTCTTTAATTATACTTGATGATTATACTCATCGATACGGTCATGAAGTGGACAACGTGCAGGCAGGTAAATGACGTAAATAAAGCCTTGGCGTTCGTCACAGGATATACATCTTGGTTTCTACATGAAAAGTTCAGTTTCTGGTTTCTTTCTACACACTGGACACTCCTTATGTTCTTTCGTTTGCACATATTTGAGTATATCGCACTTCCCACCATGCGCAACTTAAAAATATACACCTACATATAGTACAGAATGTGAATGTTGGTTCCTTTCTGGGTTCATTGTAACATGGAAACTAACTTTTTTATTTTTATTGTTGACATTTTGGCCAAAACAAATGTTAGGATTAAAAGTTATGAACTTGATTCCGATTCCGTATTGACTTTAAATATCTAAGATAAAATGTTAATAGACTGATGTGATGCACAGTTCAACTAACAGGCCAGTGTGATCATTTCCATTCTGAGCCCAATGTTAATACAGGCACTGTAGGTGCTCTCCACACAAATTCATACATTAGTATCTTCAATATTTCAAACATACTGTACTTCCAATCTCTACTTACCCGATACACTGGTTTACCGTTGTTGCTACCAATACCTATTCTTACAAAGCAGCCAGTCACCACACGGTTGAAAAACGGCAAATGGACAAACCTAGTAAGAAATTAGGATTGTTAATACATCTGGAAATCATATTAACACACATGTCTACATTTACTAATATAAAACCGAGCAGAATCTTCTATGAAAGAAATAGTGTAAAACCTATCCCATGCTATAGTTTCTGGTAATAAAATATTTCTTGTCTTACCATAATCTTTAATATAAATTTGTCCAATGCACACTTTTGACAGTTGTATAATGTTAAGGAAGTGACAAGCAGCCTATAGGGCAAACACTGCCCTAGTTTAATACTAGATATAAACAAGAACATACAGGGTATTATCTGAGAAGTGAACAGAGGGTGGAAAACTACTTCCTCTTAAAACCACCACCACCACTACCACATACGGAGGTCATTCCATACGGTACATCGTGCGGACATGTGGCATCGCCGTATTTGCAGTAAATACATTCAAAAGCTGGCAGCAAACAGCACCGAAATCAACGGACAGACTGCGACAGCATGCGCCTAAAACATTCAGTTTGAGTTTGGCCGTGCTACAAGATGGAGGTAAGCAGAGTGGAACAGCGAGCATACGTGAAAATTGCAGAAATGCTACTCAGTGTCATGTGGAACTACGAGCAGCTGTGGGTGATCTGGCATTGCACGTCGGGTGAATGCTTTCCAACATGGACGCGCAGCAACGACAGACTCGCCACGAAGTGGCTGGCCCACGTCTGCCCGTACTGACTTGTCCCTGGCTGTTCAACAGAGTAACGACGCTGGACTGTGCAGGAATTAATGAAACGGACGGGTATGTCGAGGGCAACAGTGTTCCGCATTTTACGGCAGGACCTGAAGGCGCACAAAAAGTTTTCAAAATGGGTACCACATCAGTTAACAGAGGTGCAGAAGTGGACACGATATTGAGACCACCGTAACTTTCTGTTGTACCATCCGCAACGTATACTTTAGTGCAAATGTCTGGCACTGCTGGATACTCCACGATAACGCTACAGCCCACGCTGCAGGCGTCACCAAGAATTGTGAATGGCAGTGGGAGAGGGGGGGATGGGATATCCTACCCCACCCACCCTATTCACCAGACCTCAGTCCATGCGACTTCGACCTCATTCCATAACTGAAGAAATCGTTCTGTGGGAGGAGCTTTGCAAAAAGGGTGGAAATCATCACAGCATATCAGCGACAGGTGGCACACGTTGTGGCAACGCCTTTCCCCTTCGTTGGAAACGGTGTGTAGATACACTGGGGGACAGTAGTTGAGTTTGATTGCACAGAGTTTCAATGCGTGTATACCTCCTGTACTGGAACCCTATTTTACGTCGGTATTCAGATATATACTGCCTTACCTGTTCAATGCACATCGTGGAATTCCCACATGCTGCCGCATTATCGCAAGATATACCATGGTTGCCATGAATTATAGAATGACCCTCGTACTAGTAAACAATTGAAGTACAATTTAAATTTGAGTTTTGCAGACATTCAAACATTCATGTCTCTCAGTTAATCTGACTGACCTGAGAAGGCCTAATGTATCTTAGGAAGTCCAGTATCAAACATCAAGAGCACCTTTCAGGATTAGGAAATCAATAAAATTTGCCAAGGTTAGAACAGGATCTAAAAACACAGCCACAAGAATAAAATATTCATAAAAATACTACACTGAAGGTACTATAAAATAGTCAAATTTTCTTTTCGCTAGTGGATTAACATCGGACTAAAATATTAAAGGTTTCTGGCGATGGAATGATGTGAGTGCGGTGCCAGGACATAGAGGACAAACTGGGTAGGTTGCAGAAGGAAATGGAAGGAGCAGGTCTCACAATCAGCACAAAGAAGGCCAAAGAGAAGAGGATTAATTCTGATGTTATGACGGCTTGACAGTAAATGGAAAGGAAATTGAGCAAAATGAGTCCTTCCTCTACCTTGAAAGTACAGTTACTGAACTGGTTGGTACACCTATACGCCGCACATTTGAATTTTCCGCCTTCAAGTTCTCCTCTACAGTTGAAACTCTGAACTTTGAAACTGAATTAATTCAACCGTTTATCTGAAGATGTCACCGTGTTAATTTCGAATTGTTTTTGTTTTCTAATTATCAAGAAGCGTGGACATTCTCTCACAGATGTCTCTACCAAAAACTATGATCATGCACCCTGGCGCGAAGTGAAGGAACTTTTCTTGAAGATATTTTGTTTTCATAAGTTTGTTCTTTACTAAATGTTGTTCTTTCTTTTGTGGGTTGGCAATATTAATCTTTCTTTCCGCCAGTTTTGAAATTAGCCAATCGTAAATTTCTGTCATTAATTTTCAGCCAATGGCGTCTTTCTTTACCAATGTCGATGTGTAACTGTAAGCTACCGAATAAACGACTGTGGGTGTGTCTTAATCATTCATGAAAGGTCTCGAATCTTCCCCGAGAGTATAAAAACTGCTGATTTTCCTGGCTCTCTGCCATTCGTACAACATCTAGCTTAGGGTATGGAAGAATAGCAGGAGGCGGGAAGCACCTCTTTCATCAGTCAGCAGCCCTTCAAAAAGGTAATGGCCGTTTAACATCTTTAATTTCTTGCTAGCTCAGCAGTTTAATCCTCGGGGAAGGTCCAAAACCATTTTGATGTACCCTATACCATTTCCATGTAAAAATTTTCATGTTACTTTAACTGTAAATCGGGGATAGAAATATAAATATATTTATTTACAGTTGATTACAAGTAGGACCAGAGGTCCCTTTGGCTGTAACTAACTGCCACTTTAACTTAAATGTAACACCTAACATACAAAATCTAATAAAAGAATACATAAAAAGCGTAAGATACATTTTCCTACCGAGGATATAAGAATAAGATTAAAAACTAAACATCTAGGAGGTTACAATAATACTTTTAACATTTCATAAACACACACTATACTAACAAGGAAGAGAAGACTTCATAAACATACACTATACTATCAAGGAGCAGAAGACGAAAGAGAAACCAAAGAATTTTAAAGCCGAGGATGAATTAAGAGTAAAACTGAGCATCTGAAATGTATCTAGGGGATTATGATATTTCGTACTATTTAATTAATTTGGTGAAAATTCATTTACATGGCTTAATAAGTGGAAAGGTGTGGTATTTAAGAGATTTTTTCTGAGTTCCAACACTACTTTGCTGAATTTCATATAGTTTAAGATCGTTGTATAACTGAGAGGCAGTGACAATGAACGACTTACTGCACTTTACTGTACGATGCTATGGAACCTGAAGGGTGTTAGCTGTAAACCTATTGTCCCGGTCGTGCACTTGACTCATCTGAACAAAGACTTGGTCAAATATGAGGGAGCATTAGATTTTAAAATTCTCAGAAGTAAACAAGCAGCTGAGTATGATCGTCTATCCCTGAGTTTCAACCACTCTGCAGCTTTATAGTAAGATGTTACGTGACAGTCTTTACGAATATTGAAGACGAATCGAACACAGGCATTCTGAATACGCTGGAGTTTGCTATTATATTTCTCAGAGATATCGCTGTAAATTACAGCGCCGTAATCTAAAATAGGAAATACCGTAGTTTGGATCAACATCTTTCTCACCAAGAAAGGAAGATACGGCAAGTTTCGTCAAAACTGATGCAATATGCCAGACACTTTCTTGACCAAGTGCTTGGCATGAAAGGTCCAGGACAGAGTGTTATCCATTAGAATACCTAAATTCTTAACACATTCCTGGTACTTAACTACAGAACCGTTTACAATTACTGGAAGAATGTCCCTGTTGAAAAGATTTGATAAGTTTCTTCGATATCGTAGAAAAATAGCTAAGGTTTTGTTTTCATTTAATAGTAAATTATGACTTAGTGTATATTGATGTAGCCTTTCTATATCTAGATTTATTTTACTAATACTTTCGACAACACGATTCACAGGAAAATGGTAATAGATCTGTAAATCATCGGCATACATATGATGTCTCGTGTGGCGTAAAACTCCAGGCAGATCGTTTATATACAGCAAAAACAAAACGGGACCCAACACGGAACCCTGAGGGACGCCAGAATGCACACCAGACCACTTAGAAAAATTTTGTTTGTCAAATACTACACGCTGAGATCTCCCTTTCAAGAACGATTCAAACCAAGAGAGCTGATAGAGATATGCCCATTGTACGTAATTTAGTCAGAAGGAGGTCATGATGAACTCTATCAAATGCCTTGCTTAAATCGAATAGTACCAGAAGTGTTAGTTCCTTTCTGTCTATTGCAAACTTGATATCATCGGTGACTTTGAGAAGTGCCGTCGTAGTGCTATGGCCTGTTCGAAAACCAGACTGAAATGTGTTAAGAATAGAATGAGTATTTAAATACGAAGTGAGTTGCTGGTAAACAATCCTTTCTAATCCTTTACCTAATATTGACAAAATACTGATTGGCCTGAAATCATCAAATTTTTGAGGAGAAGGAACTTTAGGAACAGGTCTTATATTGGCCATTTTCCATACAGCTGGAAATACTCTTGATTGTAAATAGAAATTATACAGGTGAGCTATAACCGGAGTGATTATATCCAAACAGTTCATTAGGAGGGGATGTGAGATACCATCTGGTCCAACAGCCTTTGTATAGAGAGTGCTTTACGGTCGACTCCGCCCCTTTGTCAGCCTTGTCACAATTGACTCCATCCATCCTCTCCTCCCTTTCGCAATCCCCTATTCTTTCCCCTCCGAGTTCACTGCCGCCTCTGCAGCACAGTTACAACACCAGACTCAGCAGACGGGCAGCAACCAACACAACAGTGGATAACAAATAAATTCCACTTACATGTAAGTCCTCATCTGTTTCAATTTTATGTAAACCGAATTCTCTCCTTACGTTGAATTTCTTATTTTTTCTTTTCCTTCTCTTACAGAAAACATTATTTCTGCATCTACTGACATTTTCTGGCATGGTTTCAGCCATTTTTATTACCTACCGGTGCTAAGGGCCACTTACAATTTTTCAACAGATGCTTCTGTCTCACTTGCTGACGAATTTCATCAGCGGCCTTGGAAAGATTGTATTCATGACAATCCAGTTTATGCTTGTGTTCACGCCCTCATGTCGTTGGCTTTATATTATTACCACTTTGGTTTTCCACTAATATTTTATATGAACTGTTTTTAATTAGAATTTTAATAGAAGAAGTTTTAGTCTCCGACAAGATTATGGTTTAATCATAAGACAGTTTTCCATTAGCATCTTTATATATATTGTATCACTTTTCACATTTTTATGTTCCGAATTTTAATAACTGACTAAACTTTTAACTTCCACTTTTAATTTAGTTGTATTGTAGATGATTGTGTTTAGGCTGAAGATGCCCTTAATTGAGGGCGAAACATGTCCCATGTAACTAAGAATCTATTTATGTAACCACTATAAGTGAAAATATAAGTATTGGATAGGTGGAACAAATTAAAACACCTTTATTATTGTTGAACTGATATTCACAATACGGCTTACGTTTGTCTTATTTTTCAAAATCCGATACTATGTGAAAATATATGTTTAATTTCATTCTGAAAAAATGATAGTATCACTCCAGAGGCCTCTGTGACAAATGTTTCAGTTTTCTTCTTCAAACAGTCACCTAACCTAACCGTATATGCATCATTAAAACACTTCAAGCACATGTAGAGTAATTATAACCACCTCGCTATGAATTTACATGGCAATATTCAGAAATTCAACTAGATGCAAGAAAATATAAACTATCTTCTGAAATCAGTGATGTACTCTGTCATATCGTGAGGTGAATCACATTCTTACTTAATTTCAGTATATAACATTAAAATTAAGCGATCGTTTGCTTCAGGCTTTATTCCTATCGAGTTAACAATGGCTATCGGCCACATCATTTACGCATTTATTAAGAAAACGTGTTATACTCTTTCATTTTGTATGTCCTTTTAGAGAACAGCAGTCAACGGGTATTACTAATCAAATCCGACATCGCTTTCGAATTACATAAAATCAGCTTCATGGTCCGTATCACACTTCAATAGATTCACAATTAAGTATTTATTATTTTCCACCTAGTTGATACAATGATTGCTTAAGGCAATTTAATGGTTAAAAGTGGTACATGTTTCGTATATTATCAACATCTTCAGCCACATAACACTGTTTAGATGAAAAATATATAAATTGACAAAGTAATGCTTAAAAGGAAGTGTCATTAAAATTAACATAAGATTGACAACATTGGTTTTAATTTTAATTTTAAGGACACTTTGTAATTCCAAAAAATAATAAAAAAAATATATAATGAATAAACGGTGACTAAAATAAGTATAAATACCAAGACAATGGGCGCCACCTGTAAAACAATTACAGGAATATATAACTATGTAGAGCAATGAGTAACTCCCTCTCCCAAGGCGACAGTCATCAGGTTGACGAAGCTCCAGACTTACTTTATAACCTTACCTGTTTACCCCTGAAATTAGATGTAGGTAGCATGCCAGGTTCATCCTCACTCCACTGATAAAAAGATTTACTGCAAGTTTGATACCAGGACTTTACTCCCAAAATAATAAACAAAAATATAATAAATACTACTATAATCATCACTTAAAGAGACCCCCTCCTGATTGCCGTCCACAAAGGCAACGTACGAACAACTACGACCAACATTAATCATTACTTCACGAGACCTACTCGTTTAAAAATTAAATAATTGAAAAAGAGGTTCAAACTATTCAATACATAAAAGAAAGAAATGTAGTGATTACATTCTTATTTAATAGTAACTATAAATGGGACCGGTTTCGACCCTAGTCCAGGTCATCATCAGCCGTAAAAACATGTAAAACAATGCATATGAAAAAGAAAAAGAAAAAGATTAAGTGAACTCTGGATCGGTATAAGATGAAACATAAATTAACGATGGGGGTAGAAATTGTGAGTCACTTAAAAGAAAACAGTACGTAATATTAAGAATGGTAGTATGGCACACGCAATGATAGGCGAAGTCTCACAATGTTTATGAATATTGGAGAACGGTCAAATGGGTCAGTTTCCACACTCTGTCAGGCACAAAGTCACAACTCTATCAAATAACATATGAAGATCATAATTAACTTGAAGTCGCAGACGAATAGATTTGTGGAAGCAAACCGCCAGCTCCCGGTGATCAGCGCGGCACATTCAAGGTCATGCGCTGCGGTCTCGAACGCCAAAGTAGAATGGAGAATATCCTGAAGGTCCAGTTGTGACTTTGTGCCTGACAGAGTGTGGAAACTGACCCATTTGACCGTTCTCCAATATTCATAAACATTGTGAGACTTCGCCTATCATTGCGTATGCCATACTACCATTCTTAATATTACGTACTGTTTTCTTTTAAGTGACTCACAATTTTTACCCCCATCGTTAATTTATGTTTCATCTTATACCGATCCAGAGTTCACTTAATCTTTTTCTTTTTCATATGCATTGTTTTACATGTTTTTACGGCTGACGATGACCTGGACTAGGGTCGAAACCGGTCCCATTTATAGTTACTATTAAATAAGAATGTAATCACTACATTTCTTTCTTTTATGTATTGAATAGGTTGAACCTCTTTTTCAATTATTTAATTTTTAACGTTAATATTTTCAATACGGAACAATGAAATTTTTATCTTTAAATAAACCTACTCATTTGTCATTTACAAAGGCAAATATACACACTACTAACAACAACCAAATCATATCTTGATGAGATCTACTCGTTTGTCATTTACAAAGGCAAATACACACAATACAAACCATCAATAAAATTATTGATACTATATATACATTTCTTAACATACCTCCAGGTAAGAGTCCCACTACACTCACTACTGTTATAGAACAAAAATCGTATTGTGGTAGAGAAAAGTACGACGACTTTCTCTACGTACGGATGCAACCTTCTTTACGAATAGCATCCCTAACCTTATTTACACACTTCATCGACGTTTTGAGTCCTTCTCGAGTGCCGCACAGGTTAGTGTGGCGCCTCACATTTCTCCAACCGTAACTGGATACTCGGCCGATGATCTTCTTTATCCAGAATTAGCTCTGTGCACAACCACACATCCACTACGCTTTGGTGCCACCAGAAACTTGTAGCATCAGCGATATTTAGCGTGCTCACTCTGTAGGTAAAATATACTTAAGACCAATAGAGCATCGCCTAGGGATCTGCGCAGAGTAGCTCCCGCGCGCCGGTCCGAGTGAGAAACACAGAATCAAGACCAGAAACACAACCAGAACAGAAAGAGAGTCCGAATCAGAATGACTTGCCGCACACGCGTACATGGTTATATAGGCTTGCTGCACGTGGTCATAGCGTCCCGAAAAGTTTATAGGTAGCAACGTTCTCACAGGCACTTCTTGATGCGTCACTCAGTCAACCCAAACTCGCTTAAAACAAAGCCCTCGTATTGGCTATTGAGTGTCTGATGTGACATAGAACGTCCACTCACGTACATCCACATTGATCCACTCCAATTCTTCAGCCTATACCACCTGCCGTACCCCGTGTTTCCAAGCCACTTTGTTGCAACACATTCAACAGACTTCAACCGTCCTTCCCGATATAGTCGCAGTTTTCCCGGTTGCACAATCCTTACGGCTAGGCCATATTTACAGACTCTTACCCAAACGGAAATTTATACAAAATATAATGATGCACATATGCAATATTCCCTAACTACACATTCTTCTTATAATATTACATGTTTACATTCTAAATAAACAAAATTACATGATTTTAACGTTACAAACTATATACGAAATTTCCTAACCTAAAAATTCGGGGATCGTACATACGTATGGCTACAACTTCCTCTAAAGCATTACTTTGTCAATTTATATATTTTTCATCTAAACAGTGTTATGTGGCTGAAGATGTTGATAATATACAAAACATGTACCACTTTTAACCATTAAATTGCCTTAAGCAATCATTGTATCGACTACGTGGAAAATAATAAAATACTTAATTGTGAATCGCTTTCGAATGTCAATGACAGACCTTGCACGTGTATATTGGCAGAAAACGATACTGGTCGATGATCGATCACATTTTGTGGCAAATGTTTTTCTTATTCAAACAGTGTCACCAAGCTTAACTTGACCGTACTATACGTATCATGAAAACATATTCCAAGCACCAGTAGAGAATTGATAACATCTTACAATAAATTTAAATGGGAATAGCCTCTTCGAAATGTAACCAGATGCGAGAAAATATAAACTAACCTCTGAAATCAGCGATGCGCTCTGCTATATCTTGAGGTGTATTGCATTCTTACTTAATTTCAGTGTATATTATTAAGATTAAGCAATCGTTTACATAGCCTTTATTTCTAACGAGACTACAGCTGCTATCGATGACGTTATTTACGTATTTGTTACAAAAACATGTACTCTTGTTTCTTAACGGAACAGCAGTCGATGGGTAGTACTGATCGATTCCGACATCGCCTTCAAATGTAGGATGCTAAAAGGTTAGTTTTTTCCACCTATTCAATACATATAAATTTTATAAATTAGGAATTTATTGTTGATTCCACTTGAGACATGTTTCGCCCTTCATTGAGGGCATCATCAGTCAAAATATCACCTCAAGGTAAAAAATCAGGTAACTGGTTAGTAGTTGACGGTACAAATTAATACATATTATTAATACAATTACAAAAATTAAGTATGGGAAATAGTTGTACAAAAGTGATGGTTGAACATATAGGTTTATAGATGAAAAGTCAGCACCAATGCCTAAAATTAACGTAGTAGAGTTCGGCAGTGGTGCTCTGGAGAAACAGTTGACGCAATCATAGGGAAATAAAAAGTTAAAAAATATTTACATTAAAACAATTAAGGGAGAAAAGGTGTAGTGTTCGGCGTCAATGTTTGTATCCAAAAATTAATGTCAAAGGTTGGTAACTATACAGTATTTACATTGTTCAATTGAACAGCTGAGATAAAGTTTTAAAAATATTTACATTATAACATTCAGCGTAAATGTTTGTAATAAAAACTAATGTCAATAGTTGGTAACTATATAGTAATTACATTATCTAATTGAATAGTTGAGAATTTACAAATATATACATAATTACAAAAGAGCAGCTGGTGTGCAAGGATAAAAAAATTTTAGTACCAAGTGCGTCCTGATGTTTTAGAGGTTGGAAGAAGGAATTAGTATTGACATTTCAGAAATATGTAGAGCAGTTTAACTTAGTTAAAATCACCGGGGGTAGGGAAATATTTCATAGTCAAATGAGGTTTTATAGGCATCAAGCTGGAAGTTTTTCAGTTGCAGTGCCGAGATCGGTACGGAGACTGGTCAGTGTGGATGGAGATTTATGGGTATTCCGTGCGTTTGAACGGCAACAATGGTGACAGTTATTAGTGGGTAATTGCTAGTTATATGGGTAATTGCTAATTATGAAAATGTTGTGGGTTGAAACTTTCGCTTATTCTTTTAGTTTACTTCTGTAGCATCGAATGTGATGTGAAGACATCGGTGTGAAATGCCGGTGAGACAAATTGATATTGTTCCGTGGAATAAAGTATGGCGGACTTCGGAATGAAGTTATTGTTCTTTTCTGGTCTGGTGAGAAAGAATAGAGTTGCTTGTGTTGTGAACTGCTGTGGAGAGATTAGAATGTATACGGCAACTGCAGAATCAGAGCGTTAAAGCTGGGGTGAGGCATCTTCTCATTCTGACTGCGAAGAGGAGCCGTAGTGGCACGCCATATTTGTGCCGATTGGTGGACACCAATACTCATCATCAATTACCTCTCAGCGACACATCAGATAACTTCCACTGCATACAATACAACTTTCAACAACACGCCGGAACCCAGCGCACATCGGCACAAATATGGTGTGCCACTACGGCTCCTCTTCGCAGTCAGAATGAGAAGATGCCTCACCCCAGCTTTAACGCTCTGACTCTGCAGTTGCCGTATACATTCTAATCTCTCCACAGCAGTTCACAACACAAGCAACTCTATTCTTTCTCACCAGACCAGAAAAGAACAATAACTTCATTCCGAAGTCCGCCATACTTTATTCCACGGAACAATATCAATTTGTCTCACCGGCATTTCACACCGATGTCTTCACATCACATTCGATGCTACAGAAGTAAACTAAAAGAATAAGCGAAAGTTTCAACCCGCAACATTTTCATAATTAGCAATTACCCATATAACTAGCAATTACCCACTAATAACTGTCACCATTGTTGCCGTTCAAACGCACGGAATACCCATGAATCTCCATCCACACTGACCAGTCTCCGTACCGATCTCGGCACTGCAACTGAAAAACTTCCAGCTTGATGCCTATAAAACCTCATTTGACTATGAAATATTTCCCTGCCCCCGGTGATTTTAACTAAATTAAACTGCTCTACATATTTCTGAAATGTCAATACTAATTCCTTCTTCCAACCTCTAAAACATCAGGACGCACTTGGTACTAAAATTTTTTTATCCTTGCACACCAGCTGCTCTTCTGTAATTATGTATATATTTGTAAATTCTCAACTATTCAATTAGATAATGTAATTACTATATAGTTACCAACTATTGACATTAGTTTTTATTACAAACATTTACGCTGAATGTTATAATGTAAATATTTTTAAAACTTTATCTCAGCTGTTCAATTGAACAATGTAAATACTGTATAGTTACCAACCTTTGACATTAATTTTTGGATACAAACATTGACGCCGAACACTACACCTTTTCTCCCTTAATTGTTTTAATGTAAATATTTTTTAACTTTTTATTTCCCTATGATTGCGTCAACTGTTTCTCCAGAGCACCACTGCCGAACTCTACTACGTTAATTTTAGGCATTGGTGCTGACTTTTCATCTATAAACCTATATGTTCAACCATCACTTTTGTACAACTATTTCCCATACTTAATTTTTGTAATTGTATTAATAATATGTATTAATTTGTACCGTCAACTACTAACCAGTTACCTGATTTTTTACCTTGAGGTGATATTTTGACTGATGATGCCCTCAATGAAGGGCGAAACATGTCTCAAGTGGAATCAACAATAAATTCCTAATTTATAAAATTTATATGTATTGAATAGGTGGAAAAAACTAACCTTTTAGCATCCTACATTCAGTATCTTCAATACGGATAGCAATGATTTTTATCACTTGCATCGCCTTCAAATGTCGACGAGAGAGCTCGCAAGTGCACACAGTGAGAAAATTATACCGAAGGTCGCATTTTGTGGCAAGTGCTTCAGTTTTCTTATTCAAACACCATCAGCTAACCTAACTTAACCGCGTATGTACCATGAAAACATGTATCAAGCGCAGGTAGAAAAGTGATAACCTTGTCACTATAAATTGACATGATAACAGCCTTTCCGAAATTTAACCTGACGCGAGAAAATATAACCTAACCTCAGAAATCTGCCATATCTTGAGGTGTATCCCATTCTTACCTAATTGCAGTATTTAGCATTAAAATTAAGCAACAGTTTACTTCAGACTTAATTTTTAACGAGTTAACAACTGCTATCGGACACGTTATTTACGCAATTAATTCGAAACCATGTTCTCCTCTTTCATTTCCATTTTTCTTCACGGAACAGCAGTCGACGTACATGACTAATCGACTCTGACATTGCCTTCGAATGTTGACGAGAGAGCTTGCTAGTGGACATAGTGAGGAAACGATACCAAAGATGATCAATTGCATGCAACATAATGGCTGGGTGCATAAATATCTATAAAATCGCTCGTAATAACGAATGCGTCAGTGATAAGGCTCTCTCTGTAACCGAAGATAATACACAGTTTAATTCATCTTCTCCGTTTTGCCTCATGACTGAGGCGTCGTGACTATCACAATATTCAGCCATCTAGCCGATGAATCATACTCCGCCATTCTTCCCTATCTAAAGCTTTCAATGTGGTTGCTCTGAGAGAACTCGCACAGTTTAATATATGGTTTTGAAGGGACAGAAAAAAATCTAACTTTATAAGGGGGCTCTCGTTATATGCCGTACTCGCTATAGTGGACTTCTACTATATACCAATAACAGAAAATCTTTACATAATCATGGCAGAAGAATAATAAAACTTTTATTTTACCCCAAATTTCCATTTCAAAATTAAGTGTGGGAAAATTACATGGGTAAGTATACATTAATATTAAATTTAAGTATGTGACCCATAAACCAATCTATGAGGACTTTCATGACCCTTGTAAAAAAAGCTAGGTCGCTTCTGGGCTAGATGAATCTGAGTAGCCTCACGTGGCCAGAACACTTCCCATTTGACACAGACTAAAGTGTCCCTCTGTTTTAAAGGACCAATGATCAGAATTAGAATTAATAAATAAATTCCTCACAAACCTTTCCATTTTATGCCGGGATAATCTGATCTTATTTAGTTCCTCCCGCTTTGTAACATACACCACCTTCTTTGATTTTGAACGGGAGCTGGCAACAGACCTGTAAAATACAAATGACAACTGTTAGCGACTGTATAACTGTATCAAACAAATTATGGGTAAATACTGAAATACACCTACTTCTTATCAGAGTCAGAGTCGCTACTACTCCTTGAACTGCTGCTGCTACTCCTTCGACGAGGCTCCTCCTTTTCTGACTTCTCACTATCTGAACCACTGTCGTCCGAGTAAATGTCGGAAGCCTTCAATTTAGTCTTCGAGCCGCTGTTCTTCTCTTCCGACTGTTCTGCTTCCTCTTCTACAGCTTCGTTTTCTTCCTCTCGTCGCTTCTCCTGCTCAATTCGTTGCTGTTTCTCTTTCTCCTCTGTAGATACAATTACAAAATCACTCATCAGTTAGGGATTGTTATTTGGAGCTAAGGGTTAGGTATCCCCCGAAATACACTCAACATCGTAATAGGCATTTTACCTACCTTCTGTCAATCGATCCCGCTAAGTGTTATAATCCCCTATCCCACCTATAAAGTATGAGACCAAGCAGGTATTTATGTGGGCATATGAATAATTTATTTAGTTTTCCGAATTCTAGCATTACTTCTAGTAAAAGTTGGGATCCTTGTCGTCACACACAGTATGTGTGATATGGATATAGATTCCCACAGGGAACCTGAACTATTTATAATACCAATATACCGTATACTCATGTATTATCTTTTTGAGATAAAGATATAGATTCCCATAGGGAACCTGAATTATTTTCCCCGAAAGAGTAAATTTATAATACCAAGATACCGTATTTACCCGCGTATTAGACCCCTCTTGGCTTTTCGAGACGAAGAAAATGAAAAAAATAACAAGACCGCCCAACGTAATTCATCAGAAAAGCAGCTTCAAAGCGGATACAAGTATTATTGCAGCTCTGATGACATTGCACAAATTTGTGAATAGTTTCGTCCGTACGACTCATGCAACTAAAACACACTTCGAAGTCGTGCGGTACATCTGTGGTTCGTAGTTATGAAATGTCCGCCTCCGTACCGTAGGCCTACTGCAGCTCTGATTAAGTCACACAAATAGCTGATTAGTTTCGTGTTCCACCCACACATTGCAAACATGCATCAGTCATGCTATGTGCCTGTGTTTTGTTCTTGTAGTTAAGAATGTCCGCTAGCGTAATGGTTAGCACAATTGGCTGTTGTCGCGGGAGTCTGAGTTAGATTCCTGGTACTACACTACCAGAGATTTACGAATGGCAGGAAGACTGATATGCGGTATAAATGGTACATGCAATTCCCCTCGACTGCGGGGGTGTCTAAAAAGGAGCTGCACCACCTCCGGACGAGGAAACGAGTTTACTTTAGTTAAAAATATTCACAGTTGTTACTATTAATACAGCAGGCGAGATCATTAACAAAGTGATCGTTTAATATCTCGTAACTCAGGCCAATACAGGTATTTTTTTTGGAGAGACGTAAGTTTAAAATGTGATAAAAACTATCCAGTCATAACGATTGTTTTACATGCCAACATACCTAACAAATAACAATAATAATGATTTTATGTCCCCACTTTTAACAATTTTCAGAGACGCCAAACAAAACATACTAGGTATGCGTTAAAAAAAAATACACAACAAACGTAAGAAATTAAAAATTATGATAATAAAATGCATTACCGCCACACTTGTAGATACCCATAAATGCGACAAATTTTCCTGTTATTTATTTTTATACTTTCCGTCGTGGATCTTTTGGCACTCTCTGGGTGATAGCATACCTAACCTAAACAATACGGTCACTCTTATCTCATTTACAGCTGTTCAGGTAAATCCTGATGTGATAAATGTAGAGAAAAAGCATGAAGGGCCTGGCTTTCAACAGCCGCAGTGCTTCCAGTCACTATGTGATGTGACCGTAAGTAGGTCACAGCTGTGTATGTGTTGGTGTGCGGCCCGAGTTCACTTGTCAGCGAGGGAGCGCGTGTGGCCTCGACTTGGTGACAGAGAACTGGTTTCTGACGTGAAGAGGGTGGCAGTACGGCTGATAAAAAAATAAAAATAAAAGTGGACGAGAGATAAAAAGCAACTAGTGGATGTCACCTGTAATTACATGGAACAAAATGAATGAAATATTTATAATATCCGTGGTGGCGTAACATGTATAACTATGGAATGCTCATGGATCATATTATAATAAACTGGATTAGTAATTGCACATATAGATTATATAAATTAAAAACTAAAATTTTTGAATTAATTTCCACGACATTTGGCTAAAATGATGATAAAAATGATATAATCATACCGCAGAAGAATTCAGTACTTAAGCTGACTTCACTTCCGTTCATGAGCGCCGGACACGACATTTAAGTCAAGTCATACGAGTACATGCACACACATGCTGACGGGTTCCTGAATTATTATCTTCAGTTACTTCGGAGATCTTGCCAGCGGATTTTCAACGCAGAACACCTTGGAATACTATCATCAGGGATAGTGGCTTCATCCCTGTGCTCTACACTTCCTATGATTATGTTAACCTACGACTTGGAATAGTGCTGTGATCAGACGTCGAATGTGCAGATATTAATTCCTAATGTACGTGTTATTTCCAACATACAATTACGTGTGTGTTTAGAATTTATTGTAACACGCTTTGTGTAAGTTTCAGCAATTTCACGAGTGAACTTGAAGGAGGACCTCTACGTAATCATCTCCAGGAAAAGATGGAATTTTGTGCTATGGACTACAAGTGTGTCACCATGAAGTTTTAAACCATCGACCTCCCGTCAGCGGCGGCGGAATGCAGAGTCTTTCACCCTAGAATGGCAGATTGAGCATCCAGACTTCCTTATGTGAAGACATCTCCTAAGTTAAGTCGATTACGTCTTATTTATATCTGTTCTATTCTTTCTTTCTTCTTAGATTTGTCCTTCATTATCTAGTAATTTATTTTCTAGGCATTTTTCTGGTTGCCTCTTCTGATAGGATATGTCGTAAAATCAGCACACTTGACTGATTAATGACCATGTGGCAATGAGTTTGACAGCGAGGGTCTGATAGAGTTATCTATGTGTTATCGAAACCATCCTTGCTTATGGTGTGAATTTCGTTACGAATGTGAGCTAATCTATGTCTGGCGAATTCGATGAGGTAATATTTTGATATTTTCGACATTTTCATGGAAATAGGACTTCTACTTGTACCTCACATTTGAGATAACTTGTCATCGGGATATTAATTCTAAATTACATGTATGAATTTAATTGGAGTACATGCATTGTAGCATGTGAGAATTAATTGGATCAGTTAATCATCGAGACGCATTTAAGGAGAATATTACGTATTTTTAGGACGATGATGGGTCGTTATGTTTCGCGACTACACGTGTGATATTGGGATACAAGTTAGAGTCGTCATTGTGATGCACTGTACGTGTAAATTAGGTGGAATAGTTGCGTATGATATGAATCTTTGTGAAACTGTGATTTTCACACGTTAATGTTGTAATACTGTTGTGCCTGATGCTGATCGGGATGTAATGAGAATATGGAATCTTCGAGACGTTATGCAGTGTAGTTAAGATGATAGTGTCTTCAGATGATAAAATAAAGTCCATGTTACTCGATGTACTCCCAAATTAGTGATAATATTCCAATCGTGTTTAGGAAATGTAATAATTTCGAGTTAAGGTATGGGTTGATGTTCATGAAGACCTTAGGTCTGGAGAACAGATCTTCAATTAAATATTTTAATAATATTCGGTTCGTAACCAGGCATGCTCATTCTTCAAAGTAGTATTTCGCACTCATGTGGTAACTCGATCTTGTTGTAATATAATGGAATTTGTTAACAGTCGAGTGATAAGAATGATCGACACTCGACGACGTGTAAATATTGTAGATATTTTCTTCTTGATAATTTCAGTAGTTAGTAGTAGATGTAGTGATTTCCTAGTTGTAAGACAATTATTTTCTATGTGTTTTGATGTGCTGATGTGTGACACTTTGACAGTATTGATGGATTGTGGATGGGATTTCCACACTGATGATATTTCTCCATTTATTAATTTTCGCAAGCTCCTAAGGCGTGTTATTTTGTTCAGTTAATAACCAAATGATCATAAGTTCTGTATTAGTTCTCACGAAAAGAGATGTGAGACACATGAACAGATATATCCGAGGTCTCGGATTAACTTAGAAAAATAAAGGCAAATTCAACTTTTCATATTTTTTTTTTATGTCAACCAAAATTTTGATAAAACGAATTTCAATCTTATATTGCCATGAAAGTAAAACTAATTATTAAAATTAATGCATTTTTCCAGATTTTTCGAGGAATGTTTGGTCAAGACCTCATTTTTTAATAACAAATTTCAATTCGACTTTACATTACTAATTTAATAACATTAAATCGAAGAAAAGTATACACTAATGTAAAATACTCTGTTAGAATGGTAAGGAAAACAACTTACGTGTAACATCCCATTTGTTTGCATTTGATTTTGTTACATCAAGAGCCACAGTAAATTGTGCAAAGTAGTGATCATATCCATAATCACAGATTGCAGGATGGCTAATATCTTATTTTATTCAAAAAAAGTGTCATATTTGTTCTCCATTTTGAACATGCTTATTTTTCGAACCCTATGTTAATCCTGCCACATTCATTAATTTTTATAAGCCTACAGCCATCGAACTGAGCACCCCTGGGGTGTCTCGTGTTCGCTGACTGACTCGTCGGGGACACTATACAACTCGTAACATACGCTAGTTATCAGTCGGTGGTTTGGTACGCTTTCTATAGCACGGCTTTATTCGGCTTCTGCTACATACACCAACTTGGAATATCAGAGACCATTTGGGAATAGATTCACACTGTTTGGACTCTATATTTGGGAAAGAAACTAATTTTAAAGGTGGGTTCAAACCCAACTCTCGGTGGAACCTTGAATGCTCTTGATTACAGTGCATGGCTGACAAGATGGCAGTGAAGATGACGTCACTTGGAATGATGACATGCCGGTAACAGGGAAGTAGGCGGCGCCAGACGATAATTCAAATGAAAGCAGTGATCAGATTTACTGTGTGGTAGGCCTACTGCTCAACTGTCAGAGACAAATGACTGGCCATTAAGTTCTTTTCTATCAATATTGCATAATATGATAACACGATGCCCTTATCCCTTTTCTCTACGAGGTCGAGTATGAAGCGAGACGAATCTTTATAGCAAATTTTTAAGACCGCATGCCCTGCCTGACGTCCTCATCAAAGGAATTAATGAGATGAAACGAATGACGTGATATGAGTAACTAAAATTGACTATTTACTTTATATGTAGGTCTAAAAGTCGTGATCACTTTATTGTCTTTTGACATTTAGAAATACTGTCTTCCGGCAAAAATAGCCCGTATAACTCAAATACATTCATAACTTTGTTAATGAATAGTGTATAATGCTTACATGTATAATTTATAGCACTTTATAGCCTAGAAGTGATGTATTCACTGCACGTAATTCGAGGTTATCACATACTGGACCCCCCTTTACTTTATTGGCTGTAAAAGGGGGAAAAAACAAGGTCTAATATGCAAGTAAATAGGGTAATGGGTCCATTATTGGACATGATAAATTTTCAGGTTAACTCTTTCCCGCTGCCAGCATTTTGCCCCAGTGTGTTAATCTGGGCTCGTCAGTTGGTAAATAGAACATCTACCACCAAGAAGCATGGTTAGTGCATACTGTGGAGGCTATTTGAAGCTACCGGCAGTGCTATTGCACTATGAGACTTTACCTCCTTTGCAAAAGCTGAAGCTTGCTAGGCTACCAGATGATATGGATACAGATTCCCTTAGGGTGCTGTTTACCAAGTAACGAACCCAAGTTAGCACACTGGGGTGAAACGCTCCGAACAGGAACGAGTTAACTTGATTATTTATAATGTCCAATAACGGATCCATTATACTGGTATTATAAATAGCCTAGCAGAGAGGTTGGAAGCAAACTAACATGAAAAAATCATAAAATCAACTAATAATGATTATGTAGTGTAATGGTCATAGCGTCTGCCATGTCAACTGGCAGTGGGCCCGGCCTGGCACCGTATAGACCCACCCCTTATGCTTCAACTGCGCCAATCACTAGCAGCGCTTAAGGCTAGGCAAGCCCCACTCCCTTCCGCTCGCGGTCCTTTAGCAGAGGACTATGGAAATGACTCCACGATTAATCTGAAGTCTTCCATCTTGCGATGTTCCTGGATCCATCCAGCATCCGGACGATTCTAGAAGAGCCCGCGCAGGTATATAAGAGAGGAACGACCTGCCTGGAGTTAGTGAGAGTTAGACTGAATTAGAAGTTGGTGTGGTTCAGTCGTGAGCAACTACCAGTGTAGTGAAGTATGTGAACTGCCGTGATTATTGGACTAGTGTGCTACAGTGCGGACTGTCGGCAAAGGAGAGTACGAGCAGCCGTGCGACGCGGGATCTTGTGTGTGAGTGTAAAACTGTGTAGTGTCAGAACAAGTGAGAAACGAAGGGAGAGAGAGCGCGCGAACTGCATAAGTCTGTGTTATGAGCAAAAGTTGTGTGTAGTCTTGTGTAGTTTAGTGTGTAGCTAAAATATATTAGTATTGAAGCTACCAGTGTAGTGTTAATTGATCACACTACCCCACCAAAACGTTACAACTGGTGTCAGATTTGGGATCGACTGGTAGCAGTAATTTCGTAACTAAGAATTTCTAGTAAATCGTAAAATGGATAGCGAACAGTTTCAGGCTCTCCGCAGTAAGTTCATTGAACTCTCATCCAAACAGGACAAAATCAAGAGTGAACTGAAACTGGAATTAAATGAACTTAAGGGTGGACAAGGTAAATTAAAACATGAAATGCGTTCTGTCGAAAGAAAATTACAGAGTGACATTATGCAGGACATACAGGAACTGGTTGGAAAAACAGATCAAAGAAATACCGCAGGTTGTGGAGTCAGGAGTTCGGGACCTGAAGGAAGAAGTAATTGCCCTGCGTACGAGAGTGACAGCCATGGAGACTAGTGCTAGGGCCACATGCAGCGGCAGCGGCTCCAGCGCCGGGAGAGTAAAACCCCCGCGCTTCGACGGGACAACATCTTGGCGGACCTTACGGGTCCAATTCGAGACCGTGTGTGGGCACAACAGTCGGACATCGGAGGAAAGGGCTGTGTACCTAATCGCCCGACTGCAAGGGCCAGCAGCGGAAGTACTACACAGCCTTCAGCCGGGTACCACTTACGACAAGATCGTTAGAGCGCTCGACAGGCGATACTAGAGATGCCAACTTTCAAGAAAGGCAATTCGTAATGCAGCTGTTAGGGCACGGGGGGGCGTAGAATTATTTTTCCCGAACTTACATATCATTGAGAAATCAATGAACAACATACAATTCAACCAGCTGTAACATATTCAAAGACTGGCATATAAAGAGTGTATGATTCTTACCGGCTAAAGTAATAGGTGATCTGCAGTACATATCTGAGTGGAGGATGAAGGATTATTTCTTTTGCTAAGTACTGTAGTTGCTCCCTTAGCAGGTTGAAGTTCATGTTTGGTAAACGTAATTTGGTGACATGCTTGTTCTTCCTCCTCGTGCGCATCTGAAAAATCGCGGCTACGACACTACAAAACACATGCGAATGAGATTTTGAGGACCGCAGTAAACAGGGCCATTCTTTCGAGTATTCCTCCCTAAATTTTTGAACTATTTTATGGTTTATTACTAGTATCACTAGTCATGATAACGTCATCACACGTATTTTCCTGCACAATAAATCGCTTCATTATTTCAAACCTATCGCATTTCGTAACACACGATTAGCATATATCCTAGAAGAGCAATGTATGTAAATTTGGTAACCAAAATCACAATAAATAGTTCTTCAACAGTCACGCACACAGTATTCACTATAAAACGGAGTTTGTCACCACTCTGCCGTCAAAACAAAGACAAAGGAACTCGCATACTTGCATGGAAGTCTGATTATGTGATGAACAAAGACAACAACTCCACAAGATGTACCACTCAACACGTGCCTATTTTTCAGATACTGGAAGCACACACTGCATTCGGCGCGTGAAAACTCGAAATATTCTTAAGCGAGGGACAGGAAAGGGGTATAAATGATTACCGAGAAATCCGAAAACAATATTCTGAGAATTCAAGATGTAATAACATTCCTTGTGTATCCTTTTGAACACTTCATATACTTAGATTTAAAAATCAACAAAAAAAATCATAATTTGTGGTGTGTGATTCGTAAAGGTGTAGTTATTACGGGTAATTCGTAACTATTACGATTGAATCGCTGGCAGCCGCCTACTGAGTCCGGCTAAGGAAGAAGATCCAGCGCGTTAATGAGACGCTGCAAGAATTCGCGCAAGATGTGGAGCAGCTAGCCCACAAGGCTCTGGATGGGTTGCCTCTGGAGCACATTCAGCGCGAGACAGCCTATACATTCTTCGATGGGCTCCACGACGCTGAGATCTGTCAAAAGCTGATGCTCAGCGGGGAACATGACCACAGAGGCCCTGACGTTAGCCCTGAGGGTGGAGGCAGTGAAGGGAACAGCGGCACCGTCACCAAGAATACAAGCCATGAGAAGCGAGAACGCGAAGAAGAACCGTGCCGTTATGGGAGAACGACGTATGCCGCCGCTGAGACACCGACGCACCAACGAGATCACCTGTTGGAATTGCGGCGAGCGTGGCCACCTGCGGAGGAACTGCCGTATGGAGGCGGCCCCTGATCAGGGACATGAGTAAGGGCCGACAAGGAGAGGGGCTCGTCGGCACCGTCCCCTCGTTTCATGCTAAATGTGGTCACCGAGCGGAGCGACGACAGCTTGATTGCCGACGGGTGGCTCGGAGACAGGCCATGCCGAGTCACGATAGACACGGGGGCAGCATTGACCATCGCCAGGCCGGACATCGCTGAGGGACAGCCAGAGAGGGAACCCCAGCGCCCTTATCTGCTGTGAACGGCCTCAGAAGACAACATCCCTGTCTTGAAGGAGGTGCTACTTCAACTGACGCTGGGACGACGACGCCTACGAGTCTGAGCCTTCGTCGCCGCCATCACGGATGAGGTCATCCTGGGCCTAGACGCGCTACGGAAATACGAGGCGACTGTCAACGTGGGACGACGTGTATTGTGGCTCGGTAAACAAGAGGTAATGCCGCGACGCCCAGGGACGCAACCTCGAGTAGCGCGGTTAAAGTTGGCCAGCGACGAAGTGATACCAGCCAACAGCGAGGTGATGGTTATGGCATGGTTAGAGGAACCCATACAAGGGGACAGCGTGCTCGTGGAACCCGGTTCGCCGACCACCAATCAAAGACTGTACATGACCAGGACGCTCATTCCGGCACGAAGCTGCGTGCCAGTACAAATATTGAATTCGACGTCACGGGAACAGAGGGTACCCAGCGGGACCGAGCTTGGGACATGTGAACCAGCCACGTGCGTCGTGCCAGTGACGACGAAGACACACAGACCCTGGAAGGAGGCGAAGGATTGGACAAGCTCCGGAAGATTATATCCGACGCCCGGAAACATTTAGAGGCGAGACTGCTCAGGGAGGTTAAGGAACTAATCCACGAGTTTCAGGACATTTTCAATGCTACCGGAGGTGACTACGGAAAGACGGACAGAGTGTACCATCACATTAACACCAGCGACGCCGCTCCAATCCGACAGCCACCTCGTAGAGTACCCCTGGCGAAGGTGGAAATCGACCAGATGCTAGATGACATGAAGCAGCGGGGGGTCATCGAGGAGTCAAACAGCCCGTTGTCATCGCCAGTCGTCCTGGTGAAGAAAAAGAACAGTGAACTCTGTTTCTGCGTCGATTACCGGAAGTTGAACGATGTCACGAAGAAGGACTGTTTCCCGTTACAGCGGATAGATGACACCCTGTTCCAGAAGGAGGTCCGCTACCTGGGCCACATCGTGTCATCAGAGGGAGTAGCCACAGATCCGGAGAAGTTAGAAGCTGTCAGGGACTGGCCGGTGCCGAAGGACAAGCGAGAACTAAGGAGTTTTTTCGGCCTTTGCACGTATTACCGCAGATTTATAGCTGGCTACGCAGACAACTCAAAGCCTCTTACAGGGCTCACCAAAGAGAGGAGGTCTTTCCAATGGTCAAGCGAGGCGGAGACTGTGTTCCGGAAGCTGAAGGAGTTGCTGTCTACTGCACCCATCCTCGGATATCCCAAGCCTGGGGAGAAGTTCATCGTCGATACCGACGCCAGCGACGTTGGAATTGATGGGGTACTGTCACAAGCACAAGACGGCCAGGAGAAGGTGATCGCCTATTTCAGCAAGATGTTGTCAAAAGCTGAGAGAAATTACTGCGTGACGCATCGGGAATTGCTGGCCATCGTGAAGACCTTGGAGTACTTCCACTAGTATCTGTATGGGCAGCATTTCCGCCTGCGCACCGACAACTCCGCATTGATCTGGCTCCTAAGCTTCAGAAACCTGGAAGGTCAGACAGCTCGCTGGGTGCAACGCCTTCAGGAGTACGACTTCACCACTGAGCACCGACAACGCCGACGCTCTATCGAGAAGACCGTGCCCTGCGAACTGTACAATGCCAGAAAGTGGAGAGACAGGCAGGCATTGTGGACGTCCGGGCAGTGAGAGCCACCGCTGCTGAAGGATGGGATCGAGACGCCCTCAGGAGGGAGCAGCTAAAGGACGACGACATTGGGCTGATCTTACGAGAAGTAGAGTCGGGGCAGAGGCCGGAATGGAAAGACATCGCCGAACGTAGTCCAACCTATAAGGCGTACTGGGCCCAGTGGTCGTCTCTCATGGTTAGTGACGGGGTACTTACCCACACGTGGGAATCAACAGAAGCACATTGCACAGCTGATAATCCCCAGGAGCATGAGAAAAGAGGTGCTGACCGAGTTGCATGCGGGCGCTACTGCCGGCCACTTGGGAGTGAATAAGACACCAGAACGTGCCCGACAGCGTTACTACTGGGTGCACTTGAGGAACGATGTTGAGAGGATGTGCCAACTGTGTGACACCTGCACGGCGAGCTGGGGTCCACGTACCAGGAGTAGGAGCCAAATGATGCAGTACAACATTGGAGCACCATTCGAGAGAATCGCCATTGATGTCGCTGGACCATTCCCCGAATCTTACGCCGGGAAACGTTACCTACTCCTGGCTATGGACAACTTCACCAGGATCAACGATGTCGCCTACCGAATCTGGCGACCTCCCCGAGGGAAGATGATAGTTGTTCACCTGGATCGCTTGGCACAGTATCGTGGAGCAGCTCGGGACGAGCAGCCTTGAGGAGGGGGCAGTGTAATGGTCATAGCGTCCGCCATGTCAACTGGCAGTGGGCCCGGCCCGGCACCGTATAGATCCACCCCTTATGCTTCAACTGCGCCAATCACTAGCAGCGCTTAAGGCTAGGCAAGCCCCACTCGCTTCCGCTCGCGGTCCTGTAGTACAGGAGTATGGAAATGACTCCATGATTAATCTGGAGTGTTCCATCTCGCGATGTTCTTGGATCCATCCAGCATCCGGACGATTCTAGAAGAGCCAGCGCATGTATATAAGAGAGAAACGACCTGCCTGAAGTTAGTGAGAGTTAGACTGAGTTAGAAGTTAGTGTGGTTCAGTCGTGAGCGACTGCCAGTGTAGTGAAGTGTGTGAACTGCTGTGATTATCGGACTAGTGTGCGACAGTGTGGACTGTCGGCGAAGGAGAGAAAGTGTAGCCGTGCGACGCGGGACCTTGTGTGTGAGTGTAAAACTGTGTAGTGTGAGAACAAGTGAGAAACGAAGGGAGAGAGAGCGTGCGAACTGCGTAAGTCTGTGTTATGAGCAAAAGTTGTGTGTAGTCTTGTGTAGTTTAGTGTGTAGATAATAAATCTTAGTATTGAAGTTACCAGTCTAGTGTTAATTGATCATACTACCCCGCCAACTCGTTACAGTAGTAACAAAGAAGTATATAAAACAGATGGAAAACAAAGAGTTAAATTCTTTGGACAAATCTAACGAATGCCCGACAGACTCTAAGAATTCTTTTAACCATTTCAACAAACCCAATAGGAAAGACAACTCTTATGACAAATGATTTGTAAGACCAAGAAGGATCTGCAAGAAATGAACATCATAGATTAAGGCATCCATTTTCAGGAACAAGATACACATATCTGAGGGGTTCCTAGAGCCTAAAACAGCAAGAGGCTGTAAGCAAGAGAATGAAGGCATGCTGGAGCTATTTACGTGGTCCATAGCTGAACAAATGAACTGTTGTATGTCTCAGACATCAAAACATTCTTCTAAATGGACAGCAACACAATACCTCTACTGTAGCAAACAGTGATATTCTGTTCAGGGAATATGCAAATTGTTCAACTTCGCTGAGTCATGATTTTCTACTTGTTTTGTCGCTTGGTATCATTCAGACCCACAAAAGTTCCATATTTTTCAGAAAAATCAAATGTTTGCCTAGGGTTCGCATCTCAAACTTGTCCAAAAATCTTCATTAATTGCACTGTTCTCTGCAAACAGTCTTCAGTTCCACTCACTCAGTTTCCTTTGTATCGTCATAAGAATGCGATTTGAAGGGCCTGGCACATTATCACTTTCTTCCCCCATCAGTCATCACATACTGTGTCATCACTAAACTCACCTTCTTATCTTGTCTTCATCTGTGTGACTCCAACTTTTCATTTGAGGTTGTGAAAGAATGTGAATGAGAACTCAACAAAGAAACGGTTGCTTTTCAAGGAAGACACATGGGGTTGGAGAATTTCCAAATTCACAAGTCTACAGTTCATTTCAGACCTACGACTGGGTTGAAACTGAAAAGATATTACAAAACTGTAGGCTCAGTCAGGAACTCTCTCTCTGCACATATGAAGTATAAGCAGCAGGCATAACTTACTAGCCACTACTCACGCCGCTTAAATAGGTGATTATGTCGCAGAGGGTCACCTTCCTGTTGAAGAAGACCGGCATTTCGCATTAACAAACTACAGTTGTTGCAACTGCTTTTATGGTAACATCTTATCCTTATTTTAAAAAATGCAACTTTAAAAAAATGTAAAATACATTCCAGTAAAATAAATACATCCTTTCTCCTTCTGTCTTTCTCTAGTATTCTTGTCTCCTAGCACCTGCATAAAACTTTCTTCACATCTCTCCTTCCTGTAAATATTAGATGATGATGAACTATCTAGCAGGAAAGAACTAAACATATACATTAATAAATTTCTTGGCAACATGCTGAATTAAACAATTCTATCCTAATATGGAGCTGTGGGAAAGAGTATACCAATTCCTGATTGAAAAACAACACATCCAACACACAGCGGCAGAAAGCCAACAGCTTGGCCACAGCCAACTCAAAGTTCCGGCTGGCTACACACGACAGTTCCATAGTGATGACGGCAGTCTTTTAGTGCAGCGATATGGAGGCACAAGTCTTGTTTACATGGTGGTTTCATAGCACGTTGTTATTAGAGGTGTTCGTTCGTGTTTAAAAGTGATAACAGTATGAAAATGCATCACTAAAGGATGTATTTTCAGCAACAGTATGTGTTAAATACTACAGCATTCTAATTTGAGCAGCCTGATGTTAGGAAGTATTGCTAGGTTATGAGATAGGTTATCTTTTTTTCTTTTTGCTAGCTGTTTTACGTCGCACCGACACAGATAGGTCTTATAGCGACGATGGGACAGGAAAGAGCTAGGACTGGGAAGGACGCGACCGTGGCCTTAATTAAGGTACAGCACCAGCATTTGCCTGGTGTTAAAATGGGAAACCACAGAAAACCATTTTCAGGGCTTCAGATAGGTTAGGTGAACCCATTGAGCTATTAGAATTGTCTAAATTACTCTAAAGTTTATCATTTAATTATGATTATTATTTTAATGTGTTAGTGTAGTGCAGGGCCTCTCAGGGTGCATGCGCTGTGCAGTGCATGGGCGCAAAGTCCAGGAGATGACTTCACTAGGTTGACCAGAGTGCAAACCCCACTCCACTTCCCCTACACCTGTCTCACCCGTTCGGCCTGTCTTCGCCGTCTCCAACTTCCCCGCTGATCCTCCCCTGAATGCGAAATGTTTATGTGCGGTGAGCGGTGACACTGTTGTATGGGACAACATTACTGGTGTTAAAGCACTCTTCTTTCAATTTGGTTTGAGCAGACAATTTATCTTCTCTAGCTCTTCTTTTCCTTTATCTTTGCAATGATACCAGTTATGCCTGGAACAAGGGACCGACTGACAGCAATTTGAGAGCCTTCTTTAAATTACAATCAGAAATGGGCCTAATCGCACGCAATCCAGTTTTCGTACAAGTCAAAGCAGGAAAAAATACTTTTCACATATGCATGTGGAACCAAACAAAGAAATTATCTTAGCTGCTTCTCGATGCAGCTTAGGAAAATCTTCCTTCGACGAATTCTCGTAGAATTTGAGCAAAGCCTTTGTATTGGAACAGAGATCTTCCTGACTCACATAATTATTGTCCCACAGATTAAGCATTTGGCTTTATCGTCACAACTGACAAAGAAATATGAAAGTTCCCAGTTTGATTGAAATGGACTTTTGGAAGTCTTTGCTATCTTTGAAACAGGTTGCTCCATTATTATGTTGTTGTCTTGCGCTTATCTATTTCACTGATAAACAAGACGTCTATCACCGAACGCATCGTCGCTCTCAGCGCACTACACCATCTGAGTCAAGCCAAGTCGGAACGATGCAAAGTGCACCGAGTCTCTGCGCCTAGATATGCACGTGTGAGATTTTGAGCATTTGAGAGGCCCTGGTGTAGTGTATGCTTCTCTTTGCAAACTGGGCGAATGTGTAGTGTGCCTAGATGTACATCCAATTACCGTTCAAATAAGGAGGTGCCTATCTCAACATTTGCGTTTCCTAGCGATAAGGAGAAGCGAGTTAAATGGATTCATGCTATACACCGATCTAATTTTGAACCCAGTAAATATGCCTGTGTCTGTAGTAAACATAATAAACATAATTCGAGTTGATACTGCAAAACGACTAGATGGTTCCGTTTTTAAGTGTGCCTAGGGTAAAGCTCAAATTAACTGACGATGCTGTGCCAACTATATTTCGTGGGCAGTCGTCGTATTTGTCTCAACCAACACCTGCCAAACGAAGATCACCAGAAGAAAGGAGGGAGGATATTCTGAAGAATGACAAACTAAACTTCAAGACATGGTGTGAAGGAGACGAGATATAAAATTATTAGGACTTGTTGGGTAAGTTAACAACCTTAAATGTACTTGAATTTTCTACCAAAATTGATGTTTATAAAGTTTTGTTTTACAAGCTTCAAACCAGAGACATTCCAACTGTCGAGATTTCTATTACAGTTTTAAAAGACTTAAGCCTGCAAGTTTGCTTAAATGGTTGCAAGATACCTTCTAAAGATATAGCTGGATTTTAGGAGATATTCTGCTGTGTACCACATGTTCAGCACTTGAGTGATTACCGTGTCATTTGAATGATTTTAGTAACTCGTCTACATCAGGGGATACAGTTAACAAGTTAAAAAGTATGTGCTTAACTCTAGATGACTCTATTAATGAGTTATTGAATTCAATTTGGCTATCACTAAATCAAGGGACTTAGAAATTGATTTAAATACTGCATCCATACTGTTTTACATAGCAAGGTACATTCCACACTGTTTATTAAGAAATGTCAAAGAATGTGCTGATTGTAAAACACTTATTACTTTGGACAAAGAATTGTCAACAGTAGCACTGAATGATGTAACAAATTCATACTACAGATTTTGTTTTTCAAAGTGGTGTGGAGGACTACACTTTATTTCAGACCTTGATATCTAATTTTGAAGATGCCTTTTTGAACAGCGGAAGTCACAGCGATGTTTTTACAAACCTTTTGAAAATGAAAGTTGAAGAAACCAGCAATTACTTTGATAAGTGTGTGTGTGGGGTATAGAGTTCATTAGTATTGTGTCCAAGATCTGCCACATTTGGGAAACATTTTTAGTAACAATTACTTAAAAATAATTAACAACAACACTGTGCGCACAAACAAGCATAAAATAATGACATTTTAGAGACAACAGTTCGCCCATTGAGCATCAAATGATTTGTTATGGAGGGCTACATGTTAATTCAGGCCTTGATATGTGATTCAAAGATGTATTTTTAAACAGTGGAAATCGTACGGATGTTTAGTTCAATGTTTTGATAATGGAAGTTGAGAAACCTGGTCATTTCTGTGACAAGTGTGGGTGTGAGCTGCAGAGTTAATGAGTGTTGTGTCCAAGATCTATCATATCATGACAAATATTTTTCCTGTCATTCATAAATAATTAATAGCACTATGTGCTCAAATAAGTCTCAAGAGTGACCATCATACTAATTTTCAAATTGTGGAAAGCTACACATTAACTCAGACCTTGATATCTCATTCAGTAGTAATTGTAGGAATGTTTCTTTCAATGTTTTTATAATGAAAGCAGAAAAACCTGTGACAAGTGTGGGTGTGTGCTGCTGAGTTAATGAGTGTTGTGACCAAGATCTGTCATATTTTGGAAAATACATTTTTTAACTTATTCATGTGCTCAGACAAGCATAAAAGAATTACAATATTTTGAGAGGAAACCATTCGTCTAGTCACTGTCATCGTACAGTCCAGGTGAGTAGCCTTCAGTAGAACATATGTACTGTAATATACTACCTTCAGTGCATATATTTGTGTATTTGTATCTATTCTCTTGATAGTGTTTCTTCGATGTAATAGGCTTATTATTGCATTTTCTTTCTCACATTATGATAAAAAGTATCGTATCAGCAATATAGGAATTACACGCGTGGCCGTGGCTTGGCTACACTGTACAGTAGAGCATAAAACTAAATGTAAAATCCTATTTCAGTCCTGTGCTCCTCAATCACCTGCTATTTTCTCATGTTACATAAACCAGATCACATGACTTAATGACAGAATCACTTAACTAGTATTTGATTACTTTTTTTCAAAATGGCGCCCGGTAACGACGACGTAAGTGTTTTATCCTCCGAGTAAATTAACCGTAAAATGTGACAAAAAGTGCGGAAAATGTCGAAGATTAGTGAAAAATGGAATGTTGTGTGATTCATGTGATCAATGGTCGCATTGTAAGTGCGGAAATTGCCCTAGAGACGTAAAAACTAATGAAAATGTTGACTGGATTTGTCAGCAGTGTCTTAGGAATGTTGTTGTTGGCGACGGCGTTGACGAAGCACCGAAAACAATCGATGAGGAATATAAAAGTGCACTAGAAATTCTAAACATTCTAAAAAAGGACAGTGAGACTCTTAAAGTTGAAAATCAAGAATTAAAAGAAAGACTGCGATCGCTAGAATTTGGGACTGACCATTCTTCGAGTGATATACCGGTACCAGTAACAAACTCAAGCACGTGGTGTCAAGTAGTTCGTGGATGGCCGGCTAAGAAGAAATCTACAACGGAATTTCCGGAAATAAATATCAGAAATAGGTTTTCTGCCCTAAATAATTTAATTCTGGAAGAAAGTGATCGCGCGCGTGAAACCAAATGATCGTGATCCTCTGCCGTTGCCATGCCGAGTTTAAAATTTAGGCCTAGAATTCAGATTCAAGACCCAGTTAGGCCTAAATGAGCGAAGGTAGCTGTGTTTGCAGATAGCCAAGGAAGGGGAGTTGCGGGAGTGATTAACGACGAGAATATAGCAGCAACCGGAGAAATATATCCAGGAGCTTCTATCAGCAGTGTTCTGGAAAACGTAGAAGCAGCAACTAGGAACTTCGGGAGCGGCGATGCAGTGCTTATCATCGGTGGGACGAACGACGCAGCTCACGACGACGCCAAGAATTTAAGATCACAACTTAAACATACACTAGGGAAGCTGACCCACACTAACGTCTTTGTAGTGAACGTGATTTGAGTAGAGATTCGTGTGTGAACATTGAAGTGGACAAGTTCAACACAGATATTGTTAAAATTTGTAAACATTTTTGGAATACTCAGGTTATTGAATGCAGCAGTTTTGAGAGATACTGTTATACAAAACATGGCCTCCATCTAAACAATTCAGGTAAACGAAAGATAGCAAATATTATTCTAGATTTTATTAATCTTAAGATATGTACTGTAAAACAGGCAACTCCCTTGAGTTATAATACTGACCAGGAAAACTAGTAGAAAGAGCTAGCTGTACTTCAAGCTGGCTCAGTCAACTAGAAAAAGAAACTCAGGATAGTAAGGAATTTCAAGTTACCCAATTGCAACAGTCAAATTTTAGGCAGGAAGGGGGTCTGAGATTCCTCTTGGTAAACTGTCAAAGTGTAGTAAATAAACAATTAAAATTCGGTACATTGATGGAATCTTATGAGACTGATGTGGTGATAGGAGTGGAATCGTGGTTGAAAGAAGGGGTGGGTAATAGAGAAATATTTCCAGAAGGGTACACAGTCTATCGTAGAGACCGAGAAGATAAAAAGGGAGGGGGGGGGTGTTTATTCTGGTGAAGGAAACTTACTGTTCACATGAATGGTTTACCGATGAAAGGGATGAAATATTAGGGATAAAATTAGTTTGTCATAATATGAAGGAGGTGGGAATTATAGGAACATACAGGCCTGGAAGAGAATAAAGAGACATGGGAATCTTTGAGAAAATAATAGATTATACTCATAAAAACAATAATAATGATATGGTAATAATTGGGGGAGATCTAAATTTGCCTGAAGTTGAATGGAATGGAGCTGCAAGTGAAGCCCATGAACAGAAACTGGCAAATAAGTTAATTTGGAAGGGAGGATTTACACAAGTAGTACAAGAACCGACTCATCTCAGTAACTTACTAGTTGTATTCTTGGTTAAACCATGGGAAATTGTTGATAAAACTGAGGTAATTGAAGGAATAGGAGACCATAAGGCTGTAATAATGGATGTAGGACTCATACCAAAAAGGCTTAATAAGAGGGTTACACAAGACAAGAAATTGTACAGAAAAACTAAAGTTGATGAATTTGGGACTTACCTTAAATCACAATTCAGTTGTTGGATAAATGAAGGGAGTAACGTGAATACACTTTGGGCTAAATTTAAAGGAATCATTTGGGAAGGAGAGAAGAGATTTGTACCTGTTAAGAAGGGTAAAATGACCTCAGACCTTGTTTATTATACAAGGGAAATAAGAAAATTAAAAAGAAAATGTAGAATAGTAAACAGGAAAATCAAAGAGGGTAGGGAGAGTAGAGAAACTAGAAAACAGCTAATGAGGGAACTGAATAGAGTGAAAAACGAAGCAAAAGAGAATTATATGAACGGCATACTTCAAGAGGATAATGACCACAAAGGGAAATGGAAAAAGCTGTATTCATATATCAGGAATCAAAAAGGAAAAGGAATCCAAATTCCTACAACGGTGGGAAAAGGGGGTGAACACTATTTAACAGATACTGAGAAAGCAAACCTATTTAGTAGGGAATTCAGAGATTCAGTAGATGATTGTCAGGAGTTGGAAACAGTAACAGAAGATAGAGAGGGGGAGACACAGAGGGAAACAAGAGGCTTCTCATTCACAAATGAAGATATTTTCAGAGAAATCCAACTGCTTCAGCAAGGAAAAGCAGCAGGAAGTGATCAAATTACTGGGGAGGTATTAAAGACAATGGGGTGGTACATAGTGCCTTATTTAAAATTTCTCTTTGACTATGTCACAAATAATAGTGTAATACCAAAGGAATGAAAGGAATCTATAATAATACCACTTTATAAAGGAAAGGGTGATAAAAGGAAACCAGAGAACTACAGATCAAGCAGCCTGACCAGTATAGTTTGTAAAATACTGGAGAGTTTAATAGCGAAGTACATCAGAGGGATATGTGATGATAAAAATTGGTTCATGAGGAACCAGTATGGATTTAGAAAGAAATTTTCTTGTGAGGCACAACTGGTGGAATTTCAGCAGGACATATCAGATCAATTGGATTCAGGAGGTCAGTTAAATTGCATAGCCATAGATCTTTCCAAAGCCTTTGATAGAGTGGAACATGGAATATTATTAAAGAAATTGGAGGAAATACGATTGGACGTAAGGGTTACACGTTGGATAAAAACATTTCTAAATTCAAGGGTTCAGAAAGTCAAAGTAGGAAATAATGTATCTCAGGAAGAGAAAGTTTGGAAGGGAATTGCACAGGGTAGTATAATCAGTCCGTTACTTTTCTTAATATACACAAATGATTTAGGGAACAATATAACATCAAAAATAAGATTGTATTCAGATGACATAATTGTTTATAGGGAAATAAACAACACTGAGGATTGTTCAGAATTACAAAGGGACCTTGAAAGTATCCAACAATGGGTTGAAGAAAATGACATGGAGGTTAATGGAGGCGAATCAACTGTTACAACTTTTACAAACAGGAGTTTTAAAACTGAATTTGAATATACTTTGGGTGAGGTAGTTATCCCAAAAGATGGCAAGTGCAAATACTTAGGTGTGAGATTTGAAAGTAATTTGCACTGGAAGCGTCATGTGGATGACATTGTTGGGAAAGCATACAGATCGTTACATGTCATAATGAGGCTACTTAAAGGATGCAACAAAGAATTAAAAGAAAAAAGTTACTAGAGTATGGTTCGTCCATTATTGGAATATGCAAACAGTGTTTGGGATCCTCACCAAGAATACCTAATAAAAGAAATAGATAGTGTGCAGAGGAAAGCAGCAAGATTAGTAACAGGGGATTTCAGGAGAAAGAGTAGTGTATCAGAAATGTTAAACGAGCTTGGGTGGGAAACTTTAAGTAAGAGAAGGGAGAAAACTAAACTTATAGGATTATATAGAGCCTATACAAGAGAAGAAGCATGGGGAGATATCCGTGAGAGGCTTCAGTTTGAAAATAATTATATCGGCAGGACTGACCACAAATATAAAATTAGAAGGAATTTTAGCAGAAGCGACTGGGGTAAATTTTCATTCATTGGGAAGGGTGCGAAGGAGTGGAACAGTTTACCAGGGGTAGTGTTTGATCCTTTTCCAAAATCTGTACAGATATTCAAGAAGAGAATAAACAGCAACAGAGAAAATAAATGAAGTGTTAGAGGGCATTCGACCAGTGCAGGTTATTGTAAATTTAAAAAATGTGTGTGAATAAATTAATTCCATATCCTGGTCTAAGGAGTTTGGATAGCCAATGTAGGGGACTGCCTGTAGGGGTGAAGTACAGTGGGGACTTTGAGGGCCCTGGGACCGCTACGGTAGCTGTGAAGGCCCTTCAGGAACTCTGAAAAGTGGTGGCAAAAGGGGCTCTGGTTAAGACGCAGCAGGTCATTATGCTACTTAGGTTCCAGAACGGGTAAAAAAAAAAAAAAGTTTATAAGTAAATAAATGCAATGTAAATATTAAAATTATACCAGTTGTATAGTATCATTTGAAGTAATTCCACATACTGTGTATCAGTTGACTATATTTGTAAGTAGTACAGGAGATATTATAAGTAGAATTTTGTAAACAATATAAATTTATTAAGGATGAGCTGTGTGTTTCCGTAATTTCTGTCTGTCTGTACTGTATGTATGTACACGCATCACTAGAAAACGGCTAAAGAGAATTTAATGAAAATCAGTATGCAAAGTCGGAGAATAAGTCGCTACAATCTAAGCTATAAATAATTTTATTCACGATGATAGAAATGGTAGTTTAGGGGAAGGCCTAAAATTTAATGTTCAAATATTTATGTTATTAGTAGTCTTATCTTAATAAAAATTGTATTATAGGAAAATTTTCTTCTCTTGTTAATTTAACATTTAGTGCTTGACAATAATGTATTTTAGTGTACCATTTGCCACCGAGGTAGACACCTCATTTGCAAATAAAGAGATTTTGATTTTGTTTTGATTTTGATCACAAGTTTGATTCCCAGTCCAGTTATATATTTTTTTCTCAGGATGAATACACTTATCTAAAAAAACTAATTAAAGAGTTACATTACGTGAATAATAATCACTATCATCAAAAACAAATACAATAGTGAGATCCATCTGGACAGGATATGCGGACTCTGATACTGAACTGTATCAAGTCAGTGTATTCGGGCCAGTATTTAATGCCTAACGCATACAGGAGGCTAGCATCTGGCTATGAATGAGGAGGTACCAGAGAGTTGGTAAGCGAGCCAGACAAAGAAAACAAACAAATGCACAAAGAGAAAACGATGTGGGAGCTGGAAAGATACTGTGGTTGAAAAAAGGTCATCAATTTAAGAGAGGATTCTAGTGATGCAAGTGACAGCAAATCCCTCTTGCAAGTTCGGATTAATGAAATGTCACGTAAGTAAGCATTCTTATTTTATAGCAATTATGATGTATTTTTGTTACTGTATCTATATATACATAAGAGTTTTGTCTGTACATTGCTCAGAATTTGAAAAGAAAGGTATTTCTGTATCGATCATATCCACAGTAACAAGGAAACGCACTTTTTACTTTTCCGTAATTTCTGTCTGTCTGTACTGTATGTATGTACACGCATCACTAGAAAACAGCTAAATAGAATTTAATGAAAATCGGTATGCAAAGTCGGAGAACAAGTCGCTACAATCTAAGCTATAAATAATTTTATTCACGATGATAGAAATGGTAGTTTAGGGGAAGGCCTAAAATTTAATGTTCAAATATTTAAGTTATTAGTAGTCTTATCTTAATAAAAATTGGTATGTGGAGTCGGGAAATAAGTCACTACAATCTAGGCTATAAATAATTTTATTCACGCTGAGTGAAATGGTATCATAATCTATAAGTTTCATCTCCGTACTGATCATATTTGAGTGAAATGGTAGTTTAGGGGAAGGCCTATAAATTATTTTATTTACGCTGAATGAAATGGTAGTTTAAGGGAAGGCCTAAAATTTCTTCTCAAATATTTATATTAGCGGTCGTATCGATAAATACTACATAAACAAAGTTTAACAGAATTAAATTTTACCATTTATATCTTATACGTTTTTACCGTACCGGCTATGATAACACAGATATTCATGAATTTGTATTTTTGTTGCCAAGTCCATATCAACGCCGAGCCACGAGAAAAAGGGTTAACAGAATTTATTGAAAATCGGTATATATAGCCAGGGAATAAGAAACTACAGTGTAAGATATAAATAATTTTATTCACCCTGGATGAAATTGTAGTTCAGGGGAAGGTGCCTACAATTTAATTTTTAAATACCAATGTATTTGTTCCTATCGAAAAGTACTACATAACAAAAGTTACAGGGAATACAATTTCTGATCCTTTATGTTTTATTCAGTTTTACCACACCAACTATGATAAGAGTGATATTTCAGAGATGGAAGAAAACTAAATGTGAAGGCCTACAATATTGAAAGCGCGTAACATTGATCAACAATAACATTACATTGACCATTGTTTGTTGTGATGTTATTTGTCTCTTAATGCTGCCTCTCAACTCCGATAGATGGGACTACTTCTGCGTACCGAGTATAATAACCTGACTGAATATTGGCGGGAAGTAGCCGGGAAGTTAGAAAACTTTCTTCTTTAGCATGTCATTCCTCTGGGTCATACATTTTCTGATACAGCTGGTAACACACTTCTTCTTCTTCTTCATAGTATTCCTGTTATTCGATCCCTACGCTGACACGCTGTTTTGAATGAGTAATGTGTATACTTACGGCAGAGGCTGACTTAGTAGTAGTATGGCCTGGTCTAGAATAACAATTTAGGCCTATTCCAAATTATAGCACAATTCACTAAATAACTTGAAATTTAGCCCTGAATAGAGCCGTTTCTTAAGAAAAGCTTCTTCTGCTTCACTTTTAAATTCTACATTAATTTTATTCCAAATTATCAGTGAAGAGGGGGTTTCTCCTCTGGCTTGGAGGGAAAATTTGTCTCCAAGTCGGATAGATTTTTCCGCCACCAGTGTAGTGAACTGATATTTTCCGACTCATCAGGTACTCCTAGGAAACAGATTAGTAGAAAGGCATACTTTTTGACCTGGGAGTCTCCACTATTCGACCCTCTCCCCGCCAAAAAAAGACGAAGAGTGTTCACGAATCACGGCTGTCTGCGGCTTGGTCATTCCAGCTCTGGAACTTTGGACTGTTAGATCGGCAGTGTAGTCCTGTTCTTTAAAAGTGGGAAAATGTGTGGTGTTTCATTTGATCGAGTATTTCATATGAAAGCATTGCTTTTAATCACGCCATTCCTACCGACGTCATTGTATGTTCATTTCAGTTCGTAAAACCACGAGTACAGTATTTCTGAGGATGTAAAAAGGCAGATGGAGAGTGAGTGTCTACCATTATAATGAAAACTCACCAACCTGATTGTGACTGATGGTATGCAACTGGGTCTACCATTACAGTGAAAATTCCTTAACTCAGTCATCATATGAGAAAATATGTTTGGTGATTTCCCCGTCGCGTTTCTAGGGTAATGTTAAGAGCTATGCAATTTAATACAATCTTGCTCACAACGTGTACACTAGGATTCCGTATACAATGTAGAATTCCGTAGCAAAGCACGGGTACATCAGCTAGTCTCAAATATATTTATATGTCTACATTCGTCAATTTTCATTTATGTTCATACTGACATAAAGAGCAAGCAGCGAGTCATATGGAACTCGCGGAATGACACAAAATATTGTACTGGTTATAGTGTCCGCCATGCCAACTTGCTACAGGCCCGCCTCGTCACCGTATTCGGCCCACCCCCTTACTTCAGCCGCGCCTATCACGTGCAGCACTTTAGTGCTAGGCCAGCCACTCTCACCTCCGCCCGCGGTCCCGCAGCAGAGGACTACGGAACTGACTGGAAGATTAATCTGGAGTCTTCTATCTCGCGAGGCTCCTGGATACATCTAGCATCCGGACAGTTCTGGAAGGCCCAGAGCAGGTATATAAGGAGAGGCGTAACTTGGAGTCAGTCAGTCAGTCAGTCAGTCAGTGAGAGACGGAGTTAGTGAGTAAGTGTGAGTGGGAGCGAGATTGAGTTCGCTGGAGCGCAGTCAGTGATGGCCTGGGAGAGTGCAGCCTGATAGAGCATCTGCCTGTTGCAGCCGAGGGCTCGTTCCTGTTTCCCTGATGTCGTGTGTGTGTGTCCCTTGGGGCTGGCTACTGTAGGAGAACCTGGTGTGTTCTGGAGCAACGCGAAGGGGAACACTGGGTGCCGACGTGTGCGGACTGCGAACGGGCTTCGACGGATTGAGTGAACAGCGGATACTATCGCGACCTGCGAGACTGATGTGTAGCCTGTGGAGCGTGACCGCTAACGAGTGTGACTGAGTGAGTGTAGTGTACATAATCAGTGTGTGTGTGTGTGTGTGTGTGTGTGTGTGTGTGTGTGTGTGTGTGTGTGTGTGTGTGTGTGTGTGTGTGTGTGTGTGTGTGTGTGTGTGTGTGTGTGTGTGTGTGTGTGTGTGTGTGTGTGTGTGTGTGTGTGTGTGTGTGTGTGTGTGTGTGTGTGTGTGTGTGTGTGTGTGTGTGTGTGTGTGTGTGTGTGTGTGTGTGTGTGTGTGTGTGTGTGTGTGTGTGTGTGTGTGTGTGTGTGTGTGTGTGTGTGTGTGTGTGTGTGTGTGTGTGTGTGTGTGTGTGTGTGTGTGTGTGTGTGTATGTGTGTGTGTGTGTGTGTGTGTGTGTGTGTGTGTGTGTGTAGATGGAACATAAGAGAAACTAAGAGAGAGAGCGCGCCAACAGTGTAAGTGTGTGACTGTGTACGTGTGTAAGTTGTAATCTCGGCTATCGTCTGTGTGAGTGTAAATCTGTAATTGTAGTACTAAGTTAATAAACCTTAGAAATAGGACGCTACCAGGTTATGTACTCATTTATTTACTTATTTACCCCACCAACACGTTACAATATTTATGTCTACTTTATTATTTCGTTGGAAATAATAGTTTAGGGAAATTAGTGCGCAGATACAAGTTTGCCTGTCAAGCACAAAAGAGAGAATGTTTGTTACAGTAGCCAGCTGGGTTTTACGTTTTGGAGAAGCGGAAGACAAGAAAGGAACTGTTGGAGCAGATGCCAATGACTGTTCTTGCAGCTGACAGGTCGTGAGTTCATACCATCTAGACTAGTGTAACATATTTATGTATTTCTTTTACAGGTTCAGTGTATTATTTTGTGGTGATGTGATTTCTGCTGATGTTCATATGTCTTCATTTTGTCCAATGATTAAGGGATACTAGCCTGAGCGCTATTCAGGAGTGCGAGGTTCTGTCCTCATGTTAGAAGCTGTGTTATTTTGGGGGAATGTAGTGCCGGTCCTAAACCAAGTGTTATTCGTGTATTTTATGTGTCCCTATTTTATTGGGAATTACCTCCATCTCTCTACTTTTAATTTCATGAACAGCAGGCCTATGGCCAAATCAGTTCCATTTATCTTGAAGTACAATGTCGCATCTAGGCTCTCAGTTCGCATTCTTATATGTTAAATCACATTTACCAGGGTTCGATACCCCAAGTCACACGGCGATTTTTGTAAAATTTGTATCTATTTGTGTTGATTTCATTGGGGATTCTGATCCGATTGTTATGTTTTAGAATAATTTATTTTACCCCCCACATCTACTTGGTTCTCATTCACAATTATGTGTTTAGATCCCTGTCCTATTGATGTTTTATAGTTACTTATTTAGTTAATTTTTGAAGACCCGCTTCAAACATTCTACGTCCTTTACTGCACCATCGTCTTGGTTTTGAAACCAAACAAATACAATATTGGGATTCATCCGGGCAGAATATGCAGACTCTGATACTAAACCTGAACATTCCAGTATTTTTTTCCATTAATGGATGTGTCCAGTTTACAAAGGTTTGTGTTTTAAAACAGACGTGTAAAACGGAAAAATATACATTAGATTTATTCTCTGAATCAACTCACATAGTTACAGTCTCTCTTAGCTTCTCTGTCCACACTGTGTATTGTGGCAACTTTTTCACAAGGGAACACACTATGTATGACCTTTTTTCACATCCTGCATTAGCCCTGGAACAATCACATGTGAAGAGACTCTAAAATGTTCCCTCTTTATGGCTACTGATTTTACTGAACTGAACACCACAAGCATTAATTTTTATCCTCGTTTTTCAGCCTCTTTTTAGACACAGCAGTTATTTTATAAGATGTTTTTTAAATGTATCTGTGTGTCACTGTAATCTTTTAATTTTAAACATGCCCTAATTTGAGATTATACTGACTACTTTTATAACAATTATTTGTACAGTATTGAACACGTGAATATTTATTTCTATTTATTTCTTTGTTCTAAAACTTGTAATTCAATACGGAACAGAAAAAAATTAATTGGTTGTAATAAAAGCTGGTCTTGAATATTATCATAATTGCCATCACTGATCTCTGAATCACTGTTTAAAACTTGGCAATAGAATTGTTATCACTGACCTTTACTGTGCCCAGAACCATGGCTGGGAGACTGGCTGACACCTGGTGCTTTCAGAGGCTACAATTGGGCAATAAATTACAGTACAAGTTGAGAGCTGTAAACAAGCCACATTTCTGTTCTATTCATAGAAGTTTGCAAAGAGGTGACCAAACATACGAGTCTCGTCACTGCTCAAATGAACGCCATGTCAAATGAGTTAACGGTAGGGATGGGACAAATGGTTACATGTTCCTGTGTATCCATTACACTGTAGTATTTGGATGTAAGGAACATTCCTTGTCTCTTGTAATCCCTAACTGCACCTTAGTTCATCTCGCTTCCTTCTCTCCCACTGTCCCTTTCACCAGCTCCTCACTCACATTCTTAATTATTCTTAGAAAAATGTTTGCAATGACCCATTTACTTTCCAAGAACCAATACCTCGAAACCTTCATGTATAAAAAGCGCTGTGGCTGCCATGATGTCCAAGGATCTGCAGTTAAACAGACATTAGGACCAGACTTTATAAAATACGTTGATGAACGAGTGCTATATACACTTCAGATGCCGCCGGAATGGGTCATGAGGAAACAGCCATACCAGGCAAGACGCAAGCAGAGTTTATTTCAGTACCTTTTTGTTATTTGTTGTTTTACGTTGCACCGACACGACTGATCTTACGGTGACGATGGGATGGGATGGGATGGGATGAGATAGGACAGGACAGGACTAGGACGGAAGCAACCATGGCCTTAACTCAGGAACAGTTCCAGCATTTGCGTGATGTGGAAATGGGAAACCACTGTAAACCATCTTAAGGACTACCGGCAGTGGGGTTCGAATCCACCGCCTCCCGAATACAAGCTGACAGCTACGTAACACAAACCGTGTATCCACATCACTCTGTAAATCCAGTATAAAAGGTTCCAAAATAGTCTTTCGACATATACAGAAGGTTGTGGATATTTGGTAAACAACAGTGTAAGTGGCTTGCCCTGCATAGTTTTTTTTCTCTATATATATACATTGACTTAGCAAATGTCATGGGATAGTCACCTAATAGCGTGTGGGGCCTCCTCTGGACCTGCGAACTGCAGTGAGATGCCGTAGAAGCGAGTCGACAAGTCCCTGGTAGTCCTCTGGACGCAGCCGACACCAAATCGTTTGCAGAGCGGCCGCCAATGCTGGTCTGTTTGTGGGTGCAGAATCCATGGCACCGAGCCTGCATTCCAGGACATCGTAGATATGCTCGATAGGGTTCATATCGGGGCACCTGGGTGGCCATGGCAGTCGTTGGACCTCCGCTGCATGTTCCTGGAACCATTCCCGGGCGACGTGGGAGCGATGTGGAGGCGCGTTATCATCTTGAAACACCGCAGAACCGTCTGGGTGCTGGAAGGCCAAAAATGGGTGGAGATGGTCTCTGAGCAGCTCAACATACCGCGTACCATTCAAAGTCTCTTACAGAACAACTAGGGGGCCCATTCCATACCAGGAAAATTCACCCCAGACCATAACAGAGACACCAGCGCCCTGGACCACACCTTCGAGGCAGGCGGGATCCATCGCTTCATGTGGTCTGCGCCATACACGATGCCTCCCATCGGCATGGTGCAGTAGAAATCGTGATTCATCCGACCATATCATGCTACGTCATTGTTCCAGTGTCCATCCCTGGTGACTGGCAACAAATGCGCGTCGTTGTGTCCGATGACGTTGGGTTAACAGTGGCACCCGTGTGCGGCACCGGGTCCCATACCCCATAGAACCCATGTACCTATGGATTGTCCACTGGGAGACGTGTGTAGCACAGCCTGTGTTGAATTGAGCCGTGATCTGTTGCACGGTTGCACGTCTGTCACTATTGACAATCCATCTCAGATGTCACCGATCACGGTCAGGAGGGTGGCCGGATGGCCGGTCCTTAGTTTGTTGTGGACGGCGAAACCCGCATTCAACCATTCACAATATATCCTGGACAGGGTTGATCGTGTGAAGCCGAATTCCCACACCACTTCCGAAATCGCCCTTCCCATCCTTCGGGCACCGACCACCATACCCAATCGAACTGTGTCAGCTCACGACGACGTACCATGTTACACCTGTCACATGCACAGCCACTGCTCACAAGGTCTCCTATAAAACTGCCACTGGCACAACAGGGGCCGTGTGGTGCGCAAACAACACACCTGCACATCAGTGCTCCGTTACCCCATGACATTTGCTCAGTCAGTGTATATCACTCCTCCTCTTTTGTTCTGGTAAAAATTATGATAGCAGCTTTTGCTGCACTGCCTCACAGGTTGCAGTCGATGACGAAATTTCAGGATGCACAGATTCACGTGATGGGACTTTTGATAGCTATTCAGGACCTACTATTTGAGCACTGTGTACATTATCAGAACTATATGAACCGGTAGAATTTGTAATTTTTAAAACATTATTATTATTATTATTATTGGGTACCTTATTTCAACGCATTTCTAAGAAACCATTTTCCTGTAAATGAATTTTTGTCCACATAAATCGTATCGGATTTAATATTGCATCCACTCACTCATTGTCCAGAACACGGAGTGAAACTCGAGATGTAAGTTGGGAAGACCATACTTAACTGTTCTGAGGAACTTAAGCTACTGTATGTATTACCACCAATAAGTCTAATACAAAGCACTTCGAATAATTAAAGAATGACATAGAATGACATAGATGTTGATGGCCAAGCAGGCATCAATTTTTGATAATGAGACAAAGTCTCTTAGTGCATTGGCACTGCCGGTGGCTCCAGTTAGCCTACACAGTGGCCTCCACGGTATGCACTAGCCAGCGTATTGGTAGGTGTGCTAGGTACCAACTGATGAGCCCACCCTAGCACACGAGGGCGAAACGCTGGCAACCAAGAATGAGTTAGCTGGAAAATTTATAATGTCCAATGACGGACCGTTTATATTGGTATTATAATTAAAGAATATCTGTAACCGACCAGCAAGTAACAGGATAGGAATATCAGTATTGCCACTAAGCGGTTACAAAAGTATCGCTCGCGCCTGCACAGGAGTGCACGCTAAAAGCGAGCTGCTATGCTACCGTATACCTGTTAGGCAATCAGAAACTCCCTAGCCTTCCCGAGACAGTTACTTTAGTATTAGGGTCTCCGGAGGAACATAATATTTCTGGAACAGCTTACTGTTATGGATTAGGATACAGTATCATTTAAAGATAAAAATTTCATGATGTTCTGTGTTGAACTGTATCACAATTAAATTGAAATAACAAATAACGTAGTTCAACCTATTCAATACAAATAAATAAGAAATGTAGAGTTAGATTCCTATTTAATTATAAGCGGAAGGCGGTACCGGTTTTGACCCCAATCTGGGTCATCATCAGCCGAATAAAATGCAAAAACCATGCATATAATATAAGAAATGAAAGAATGAGTCTTTCACAAAAATAGTTGAAGAGGCAATGTAAGATAATGGGGATTGGCATTGTGCGATTTTAAATTGTAACATCTAGAAGAAGTTGAAGGTCAGTCACTTATATGAAGAAAGGCGCAATATTCTGAATAGTAGCACAACACACACAAAGTTCGGCACTGTCTCAAAATGTTTAAGAGAAGAGGTGAACAGTTAAGTGAGCCAGCCTGCATATACTATCAGGTGCGAAGTCACAACACAATTTAATAAAAATGAAGTCCCAAAATTGTGTAGAAGTCAAAGACAGGTTGCTTGATTGAAGCAAATTGCTAGCTCCTGAAGGTGAGCGCAACATACTCAATGTTACTTTAGTATGTTTAAATCACAGCATGCATGCGCTCCAATAGCCACGCCTAATGCCAGGCCCGCCCAATCCAATTCGAGTAACACCTCTCGAGCAACAACACGGATGCACAATTTGAAACTCACTCCCCCTTCCCCTCCTCCCCTCTGTTACAGCATCAATACTACACTAGGAGTAGCAAGCTTAGTTGTTCAGACACAACCGGAACAAGTGGTCCCAGCTAACGTCGACAAGACAAGTAAGTTCATGGGATGTACACTTTCACTCTGCAATTATTATCATATTGGGTTCTACATTCATCATTCTAATTCCCCCTTTTTTTCTCTTATCCAGTTACAGACAACTCATATTCCTCCCGAGGTTGAACAATGCACCAATGGGAAGTTAATCGACAAGAATGACGTAATATTCCAAATTATTATCCGATGTGCACTAATGAATGATATCAACAATATGTTTCCAACATACATGCTTCAACCTTAAAACATAACCATGCTTCTTTCTAAAGGAATATTCAAACAGATTCAAACCCTAACATGATCGACTTTAACCAAGGTTCCGGGTTTGTAACAATTCTTATGACTCAGGCGACCATAACAGTTGAAGAAACCCTAACTCACGCTGTGATAAATCTCTAGTCAATACAATTTGAGAAACCCCAATTCACGCTGTGATCAATCTAATCTACAATTTGGATGTCTAGTCGTTATAAAATAAATTAATTCATTGTTCATAAATCCTGGCAAAGTTAATGTACAAATTGTACATACTGTACATATTGTAAACTATGTAAAAAGCATAAGACCATTGTATTTAGTATGAAGTTAAGTTTACTATTAAGTACCAACATTTATAGTTTTAATTCTCGACCTTAAGATTAGTATTAGGCTGAAGATGCCCATAACTAGGGCAAAACATGTCCCTAACTGGTGTTTATAATTGGTGTAGAATTTAATCACTAAAAAATCTATATGTATTGAAAAGGTGGACACAATTTTAATCTTGAAAGAGTTTTCCATACTCATTTTACATAATTTTACATAAGCATTAAGCTATTCACCGAGTTCCGTCGGCATTTGAAAGCACAGTGCCGGACATTGAGCATGTTGCGCTCACCTTCAGGAGCTAGCAATTTGCTTCAATCAAGCAACCCGTCTTTGACTTCTACACAATTTTGGGACTTCATATTTATTGAATTGTGTTGTGACTTCGCACCTGATACTATATGCAGGCTGGCTCACTTAACTGTTCACCTCTTCTCGTAAACATTTTGAGACATTGCCGAACTTTGCGTGCGTTGTGCTACTATTCAGAAGATTGCGCCTTACTTCATATAAGTGACTGACCTTCAACTTCTTCTAGATTTTACAATTTAAAATCGCACAGTGCCAATCCCCATTATCTTACATTGCCTCTTCAACTGTTTTTGTGAAAGACTCATGCTTTAATTTCTTATTTACCTATGCACTGTTTTTGCATTTTATTCGGCTGATGACCCAGATTGAGGTCGAATGTAACTCTACATTTCTTATTTATTTGTATTGAATAGGTTGAACTATGTTATTTGTTATTTCAATTTAATTGTGATACAGTATCATGTTACGATATGTAACTCCCATCTCTAGTTAACGGGTAGTTTTTCTGGTGTTTTCCGTGTTTATTTAGTAGTTTATCTACCGAGTGTGATGTGTTTTATTATTTACCTCACAACTGAATTTTGTACATTTACATGCACGCCTGTTAGCCCAAGTGAAAATGGAATATTATTATTCAACCATGAAATTTACATTTTTAGGGTGAAAACTGGATAGCAGGTAGGGACCCTCTTCGGAGGCAGCCCTACCCAGGGAGTGGCGCCCCTGCCTATGTGAGTCCCAGAGCACACTGACCCGGTGTGTAACATCTGGTATGGGTCCCAGCTCAGGGTTACGAGTGAAGACCTCAACGGCATCTACGGCGGAGAAGGTGGACTTCGGTACGGCGGAAGGGGCATACCCGTAGCGTCTGTACTCCAGAGGAGCGGCTACGAAAGGCGTCTGTCTCCATGTTAGTGGCGGCCTAATTTTGAACCTGGCAGTAGGTATAAAATGCCTTTGGGTGTGGCGAGCCCATCGTAACAATAGCCTATATGGAGAAAGCAGATATGGTGCCTCGGAAAAGGTTAGGGCGTCCCTTGCTAAAAGCGACGCGCAGCTCTTCAGGTGCTGGGGGAACTGTGAAAAGTGGGCAACCAGCACCAAACTACATCAAAATTGCAACAGTAAATGTACTGACACTGATGGGAAAGACAGAAGAACTGGTTGACTTCATGATAGAGAAAGATATAGCCATACTTCGACTGTGCGAGACCAAGAAGAGGGGTACAGGGGAGATCCCTCTGAGAGGAGGATACAGGCTGTATTACAGCGGAGGACCTGAAGCAAAAAATGGAGTGGCCATCATACTTAGAAGAGAAATCCAAGAATATGTGGAATATACGAAGTACATCAGTGATAGGATGATGATGATGAGACTCCAGTTTGAGAATGGCGAGAAAGATCTATTTCAGTTGTATGCCCCACAAACTGGTTGCATAGATGAACATCTAGAGGACTTCTTAGAGGAAGTGGAGAGACAGATAGAAGATAAGGAAGTACTATTGATGGGAGATCTAAATGCACAAGTTGGAATGGAAAGACAAGGAAAGGAAGATGTTGTAGGGCCCTTTGGATATAGAAATGTAAATCCAGAAGGCAAGTTGTTGGTGGATTTTTGCATGAGGAATCAAATGATTGTTGGAAACACCTGGTTTAGGAAGAACAGTCAGAAGATTACAAGGTATGGTTGGGGAGACAGACGAACAAATAAAATGATTGATTATATAATCAGAGAAAGAACACCGGAAGAACCTTGTAGATGTAACAGCCATGCCTGAAGAAGCCTTTGGTGGAGATCATAGAGTTGTGATAGGAAAATTGAAAGTTGGAAAGATTGAAAAACCCCAATTAAGAAGAGAGAAAATAATTAAAGTATGGAAGTTGAAGGAGAAAAGCATACAAGAAGAATTTCAAAGAGAAATAATACCCTTGGTACCCAGGACAGAGGTGGGGAATGTTGAAGAGGAATGGAAAAGATTTAGGCTGATGACACACGGAGCGGCTTTTGCCGAGTCGGCAGCCGACTCGGCGCATGTTTCTATTGTATCAGATGGGATGAAACAGACACAGCGGTGCTCGCCGACAGGCGGCAGATTTGCCGACTCGGCCTGTCGTTTAGCTGGCGGTGCAGCGAGCGTTTTGAAGACTTTGTGCGCGCTCTAGTGCCATTGATTTAATACATTCAGCTGAATCACGGCCGACTTGATGTGTCGCTCTAGCGATAGATCCAGTCGGCCGTGGCTGAATTTACGCGGCGATTGCATCATTGGTAGGTATTCCTGTATTAGATATCATGAAGTATATTTGAAATTCAATAATATACACGTAAAAGGATATATAAAGTAAGTAGACTGTTGGAATAAGAACAATAATTTATTTTTATATAACGTTAGCTAACTTCCTCACCTAACGTCGCGCTCGCTAATGTGTTTTGTCCACTGCCAGCTCAATACGTACCCGATGACTGCTTATAAGCAGTCATTTTAGGTGTAGATCGAGCAGGCAGTGGTTTCGTCACAGTCGGCAAAAACCGCTCTGTGTATCAATCACAGGCGGCGGCCGACGCGGCTGCCAACTCGGCAAAAAGCGCTCCGTGTGTCATCAGACTTAAGGAAGCACTGGTTGGATGTGCAGAAAAGGTGTGTGGTAGAACATCAGGAAATGTGAAAGACAAGGAAACACACTGGTGGAATGATAGGGTAAAGATTAAAGTGAAGGAAAAGAAAATGGCATGGAAAGCATGGAAAACATCTAAGACTGAAGAAAGTAGAAGAAAATATGTGGAGGAAAAGAATTTGGCCAAGAAAGTAGTGGAGGAAGAAAAGAGGAAAAGCTGGGCCTTATTCACACAGAAATTGAGAGATGATACGCAGGGCAGCAAGAAATTGCTGTATGGTATCTTAAGAAACAAAAAGAGAGATCAAGTAAACACCAGATTTGTGAAGGATGAAAGTGGCATAATTTTAACAAAGCCAGAAGAAATAAGAAATAGATGGAGAGAGTATTTTCAGAAGTTGCTGAACATAAGAACGGATGACAGTCATTCAATGGACGACCAGGAAAGGCAATTAGTTGATGAAGAAATGGATAAAGAAATTACATTGAATGAAATTGAAATGGCAGTAAGAAAGATGAAGAATGGAAAAACTGCTGGAATAGATGAAATTTCAGTGGAGATGATAAAGGCAGCTGGTGCTGTAGGCCTGCAGTGGACATATCGGGTTCTCAGGGATGTCTGGGAGAATAAGGAGGTCCCTGAGGATTGGCAAAAAGGAATAATCATCCCAATTTTCAAGAAAGGTGATAAAGTTTTGAAGAACTACAGGGGAATTACTCTAATATCTCATGTTGCTAAGATAATGGACAGGATACTGGAAAGTAGAATAAGGTTGAGGGTTGAGAATCAGATACAGGAAAATCAGTTTGGTTTCAGAAGTGGAAGGTCAACAATAGAGCCCATTTTCATTATGAGACAACTAATGGAAAAGCATTGGGAGTACGAGAATGATATGGTGATGACATTCATTGACATTGAAAAGGCATATGACATTGTCCCCAGGACGAAAGTTTGGGACAGTCTGGTGCAAAAAGGAATTGGACAGGGATTAATAAAAATGATCATGGCATTGTATAAGGAATGTTGTAGTTGCGTGCAAACACAAGTTGGCAGGACAAGTTGGTTCAAAATAACTAGCGGGCTGAGACAGGGAAGTGTTCTATCACCAATCCTGTTTACAATAGTAATGGATGACATCATGAGAACAGCAAAAGCAGCATATGGAGGAAGAGAAATGAACATGATGTTATTTGCAGATGGTATTGTGATTTGGGGAGAAGACGACAGGAAGGTTCAAGAACAGGTGAATGTGGTGAATGGGAAGATCGAAGAATGTGGATTGAAAATAAGTGTAGAAAAGAGTAAAACTCTT